>NW_021319099.1:1471561-1571931 GCF_001605985.2 Dendrobium catenatum | reverse complement strand
TATATATATATATATATATATATATATATATATATATATTAAGCCTACATATATTTTTTATTATTAGATTCAAAATGAACTATAAGATAAAAAAATCAAATAAAAAATAACTTGTGAGATATAAAAATCGATTCCAACGTTAAATATTAGAATTCAAACATTAAATTTTTGTTAGTTCTTTTAACAATTATAAAAAGAAACTTAATTAAAAAAAAATAAATTATTAAAACAAAACATATTATAAATATGATTAGAGCATAAATTAGGTAAATTTAATTTGACTTTCCTACCGATATTATAAGTGAGTTAGTAAGAGAGAGAATTGTACACATTGTAGAATAGAAAATGATCTTTTATTTTATTAAAATTTATATATCATCAAAAATTTATCTTGATCTAGCACGAATCTCAAGGCAATTTCAAATTGAAAACTTATGAAATTAAATTCGGAACTATTAGAATTCTGAGTTTAGCAAACTTAAAGTTGAATTGAACATCTCAACGAGACAAACCCAACAACATCAAATTTGATCCAATCCAAGCCCAAATGAGTACAAATCGATGGCCCGAAGCACATTTAAAGGGTTTAAAGTATAAATTAGATGATCAAATAATATTCAAATGTGATATGATTATAGTTGAATCGAGCGGCTCAACAAGATAAATCCAATGAGCCCATGATCGTTGAATTCTTACATCATTAAGACACTCAATTGTTCAATAAACAATCTATGATCGAGAGAATTGATATCGGTCGTCCATCAAAACATTCCGAACATGTCTTGATATTCTTCATATTTACTAGTCACGTCATTCCTAAAAGATCGTAAATAGACCCCTCATTTTTTATTGAAGGGGAGAGCACGCAAGAGAAAGAAGAGAAGCGAAGATGAGAAATACATGAGCGCTCTTGCCACTAGATTCATCAACCATCTCTCGGCCATTGACCGTGGCTGAACTTCAGCTCAGCCACCAACCGTCCCTGGATCACCATCCGCTACTATTCGTCATCGGACATTCGCCCGGCCACCGACCGTTGCCAAACACCATCCAGGCCACCGATCATCTTTAGACTTCTACCAGACAACCATTGGACTTCTATTCTTTCACTGTCAGACTTCTACCCGACTGTCATCATTATAAACTCACACAAAGTACAACCCACTTCTTGGACTATTATAAAATTGACGGTCCTCAAGTTTATGAACAGGTCAATTTTTGTAACATATTCAAATAATAGTGGAATCGTTTCAACTGGCATGGCCCAATGATTTTTTCCCTTTTCAGGGGCTTACATGTAAAAATCCCAATGTTTCTAAATTCTCTATTTGGATGTTGGATATCCATACAACGCTATGACGAAAGACTTTCTTACTGTGCTGGTTTTTCTTATATAATTTTTTTTTAAGAACGAGCTTTCCCACTCTTCTCAAATAAGGACGACTACCTTGATCAACTAAGGCTTTGTTTGGAACGACTTTCTTCTTGCTTTCTAAAACAAATTTTTAGTACAAAAAATTCTTGAATTTGAAAATTTTTAACTAAAAAACAGTCTTAAAAAGCAGCACAAAAGTTGTCCGAAACAAAGCCTAAGACTCAAGAATCCTCCAGGTTCTTTGGTGATTGTGCCATAAGGCCAAAGATGAAGAAATACATCCCTATAGAGATAATGCAATATGCTAATTTTCACTTACTTGTAAAATCAACATATTAATCGTAGCAAGTGTTTGTTCTCTACCTGAAGAAGTCATTTCAACTATACACGTCATGTCAACTAAGGCTTTGTTTGGGACGACTTTCTTTCTGCTTCTTAAAGCGGCTTTTTAGTATAAAAATTTTAACTTTTTAACTAGAAAGTTGTTTTAAGAAGTAGAAAGAAAGCCGTCAGAAATGAAGCCTAAATCTTATCAGATATAGATGACATTCATTTTTTTCTAGACCTAATGCAATAACCAATTATCATTTTCTTATAACATTTACCTTACTCAAAATTATGTTGTATGCCTCAAATTGCATAATACTACATAAAAATTTAATATGATTATGTCAATAGAGTGCATAATGAGCATATTTACAACATACTACAAATTACATAGTGGAAGCTTGTTTAATACCGAGAGATCATAACTTTTATGATTTTTGATCAAATTAAATTATAAGAATCACTCATGTAGCAAAATTATTGAAATTAGAGGTAGGATAACAATAGCCTACCTGAAGACGAACAATTTTCTTAACTAATATGGCCGACGAAATCAGCTTGAAGACCCCAAGCCTAGCTTTCTCTTGTCTTCTTCCTCCACCGACCAACTGGATGAAAGAAATAAAATGATTTTGATTTTTAATAAGTTTGATAACGGATTTATATATTTTTCAAAATTTTGACCTAGTGTTGCAACGCTAGCTTTCCTAACGACGCATCAATCCCAAATAGAGACCTCGACACCACGACACCAGCTTCCTAACACCAATCTAATATAGAGGGTAGCATCGTAACACCCCTAAAAGTAATAATTTATCCACCCTCCAAAATAATTTAATAATGGTGATAAACTTAATAATAATCTTAACTCACAAAGAACCAATATCTCGTCTAGTGTATCACAATAATTACTCTAAAATAATATCAAGTCAATAAGGATGTGACAAATATCCTATAACTTTATCATTTTGCTCATAAATTGCACCACTAAATAACATTTATGATAAAGTCCTTTGATCAAATGATTTTCTTATAAAATGAAATCATTAAATTAAAGTTATGACCATGGCTCAAATGTTTCTCAATGACTTCCAAAACCCTGAGTAGTGACTCATATAGTACAATTGATAAAGCATAAAAGATATTGTTAGCTAACATCGTCTTAATTTTATCTACTTACATAAACATGCACGTCATATCTACAAGGTTCCATTGGACGACACAACACTTGACTGTTAATAAATGTTTTAATCAATTAACTCAATTACATTTTTATATAGACTATGCGATCTTGATCAGATTCATTATCATTCTACCAGCATCCACTTTAACCAAATGATCGTAAAAATCTAAATCCTAAATCAAAATTATTGATAATATATGTTAAGCTCTAGGCATCTAATGAGTGGCTTTAATCGAAACCCTAGCTAGTCAACAGGAGAGAGAATTAAATATAAAGGCTTGCACCAATACAAAACCTGCAACAACATCTTCGATTCCTCACAAAATGAGGACAAAATCTCCAAACAATATTTTACCTTCATTCTAATATGTCTTCTAAAAATTTCACTTTGAACTATAAAACTCTGAAGCACAAATTTTCGAAGTCATAAGCCCATGAAGTTAATCTCCAAGCACCCTTGCCAGTTGATCTACTTGGGCACCTCCATCCTCTCACATTTCCCTTACGAATCCTCCCTGTCCTCTTCTTCCTCCATCAGATTGCCCTATCGAAGCCCTATCCGACCTCTTATCCACACCAATGTCCCTGAATCCCCACTGTGTTCTACAACCCACCATGTTCCTTGATCAGATGATCACATATTTCTATGACATTAGCGGCTATCCTTATCCTCCGAAACTCAAGATGAATCTTTATATCAACTGATCAGATAAAGCTCAGGTCACCTCTAAACATGTTCCCCTGTTGATTCCTCTTCGCGAGTCGGTTCGGCTCACTTACACCTCTAAGCTAAGCTACAATGAAAAACACTCTAGTTCAGTAGGACGCATGAAGTAATTAAGCACTCAATTGTTCAATCACTTGCTTAGATACCTCAATCTACAACAACCTATGCAATGAATGCAGCAACAACAACAACAACAACATTAAGCCTTTGTCGTCCCACCACGTGGGGTCGGCTACATGAATCCTTTTTCTCCATTGTGTCATGTTAAAAGTCAAATTCTCATTTAAATGTAATAAAGAAGGATCATTTCTAATATTTTCTAACCAAGTCTTTTTAGGTCTATCTCTACATTTCTTAACATAAGTCAAATCTAATACCTCTAATTTGCTAACCGGATCATCGGAAGGCCGTCGTTTTATGTGACCAAACCATCTAAGGCGACTCTCTCTAATTTTATCTTCCACTAGAGCTACTCCAACCTTTTCACGTATATGCTCATTTCGTATCCTATCTCTAAGGGTAAAGCCACTCATCCACCTGAGCATCCTCATCTTTGCAACACTTAACTTAGTATTATGTTTCTCTTTTAATGGCCAACATTCAGCACCATAAAGCATTGCAAGTCTCACCACCATATTATAGAAATTTTCCTTAAGTTCGAGGGGGACTTTTTATCACACAACAAGCCCGATGCATTCCTCCAGTTCAACCATCCAACAACCTATGCAATGAATACAGCCACTAAATTACAGATCAATTATAACTCTAAAATCATAATATAATAATACAGAACATATATTTTACATATATATCGAACATTTATCACTAATTCACTATTTTCATTTTAAAAACTTTATTTAACCTAAGTTTTGATAGTCAATAATTCCACTTAGCCACTCTTCCAACTGTCCATTTAGTAGATCCCAACCACCATTTCCACCCCAATTAATTAAAACAAAAACAATCTGAACATGATTAACAAACAAAAAGCTCCAACAAATCACGTGGATTTTAGTAGTTGTCATTCTCTATATCATTCCTGTAAAACAGCATGTTACCTATGTCCGCTAGCAGATTCCAAGCCCTAGAAAAGGTATACAGGCATTTTATCGAACGGTTTGCAGACTTACAGCCATCCTAATAAACAAATGAGCATTTTGTCGAACAGTATAGCATTTCTGAACAAATAAACAATCAACACTCTACCAAAGATTCCAGACACAAATCCGAAGAATACTGTAAGAACTGTATTTTCTCCTTTCTATAAACTACTTAACAATAATACAATTAATTACGTTGGTGATAGTAAGAACTAATGCACAAGAAAAGAAACTAAGTTTGAATCAGAAAGGGAACTGCTTGCCGACGTAGGTCTGGCCGAAAGACCAGCCATGGGGAGCAACATTGTAAGAGGTAAGAGTTACGCCATCACTGGTACTGAGCTCGAAGGAGAGCGGCTGGCCTCGCAGATCAGCGCCAATGTGCCAGTTCTGCCCCCAATTCCTTCCCATCTGAAGCCAACCTGTCGCCGTTCCCTTAACTTTCACAGCTGTGACGTCTCCGGCCCCAGCCACGTTGCTAATCAGCACAGCCACAAAGAACCTCCGCCCCTGGATCGTGAATCTCACACCTCCTTCCCTAATGCACTTTATCCTACCACCAGTTTCCCAATCAGAAACCCTTTTTTCGCTTCAGATCCGGCGATATCAAGAAGAAAAAGAAGAAGAAGAAGAAGAAGAAGAAGAAGAAGAAGATTACCGGCGGTACTGGATTGGGAGGATTCCTGCTTTCCAGATAGCAATCTTCTCGAAGGCGGCAATGGGCATGACGAAATGGGAATTAGGGGGGTTGCACAGCCCACCGGCGTCGGAGGGGAGGCCGTAATTAGGAGCGCAGAAATTTGTAGCCGTAAGGACGATGGAGGTTCCTGGAATGCAGTACCGGAGCTCCTCCACGCATCGGACCTCGTAGCATCCGCCGCAAGCCAGGCCCTTCTCGAAGAGGGCTGAGCTCAACCCAACCGTAGCCAGGCCGTACCCGCTCCTACCGAGATCGCCGTAGCCGCAGGCTCCTCCTGCAAAAGGGAGATCAGATTAGAAGACAGTGACAGAAGAACAAGGAATAAAGATAGTACGGACCGACGGTGTCTCGTGGATCGGTGGCGGCGTAGTAGGAAGCGCGAGCGGGACGCCACTCGGACAAAACAGTGGAGGAGAGAGTGGAAGAAGAGCGGTGAGCGCCGGCGAGGTGAAGGAAGGTTGATGAGAAGAGAAGTGCCAGTAGGAAACAGCAGAGAGACGACGGCGATTGCGTCGGTGGGGGCAGCGTCATTTTGGGTTTTCAGGTGGGAGTGAAGAAAAGAATAAGCGTTTGGGGAAATAAAGAGTTGACGGAGTGAGGTAGTGCCGCAGTGGTATAATTGAGGATTTTTTGTTTTTATTTGGAAGAGCTATTATGTCTGTTATTCATAAATATACATTCATATAGTTTTATATATTTAATATTTAAGTTATAGCTAAAATAAAATTATATATATATATATATATTCTTTACATCATTTATTTATTAAATAAATTTATTTATAAAAATTACTCAAAGTCAAGTTAATTATAAGCTAAATATTATTGAAAAAAAAATTATTGCCATAGCTCTATTTCATAATAATAATTATTATTATTAATTTAATTCACAATATAAGCAATATTTTCTTCTTTCTAAATCACGTAAAGATGAATGTTACACCTTTAAATGTTATAAGCTAACCAAGGTGAGGATGACCTCAAGTTTTTATACTCTAGGATTCGTATGAGAATGAGTTATAAAAAAACCGCTATAGCTTTAACTATGTCTAATCAGGAAATTTCTGTTTCTGAAGCTATCAAAGAATCTGTTCTTTACTTTCAATCTCTTTTTAATGCTCCTCAACAGCTGGATTTTGACATCAATGCTTTCCCTCCTGGTAATGTGATTGATTTGGATTCCAGATTCACTCTCACTGTTCCTTTCTCTTATTCGGAGATTAAGAAAGTTGTCTTCACGGGGTTCCTCCAATTCCACTCCTGGGCCGGATGGGTTCAATTTTGAATTCTATAAATCTACTTGGGTGCTTATAGGCCCTTATGTTTGCAATGCTATTAAAGGTTTCTTTCATAATGCCTTTATTCCCCGCACTATTAAAGCCACTGCCATCACTCTTATTCCTAAGTCCAGTCATGCTGAGTCCATTGCTGACTTCAGGCCTATTGCTCTTTGCAATACCTCTTACAAAATTATTGCTAAATTATTGGCAGAGAGAATGAAGCCTATCATGTCCAAAATCATCAAAGTAAATCAAGCGGGGTTTATTAAGAATAGAATATCTACGGATAATGTCATTCTTGCTAATGAGATTCTTCAATTTTCAAGAAAATCTTCTAAAATCAGGCTTATGTGTGTTAAGTATGACATTAAGAAGGCCTTTGATAGTGTATCTAGACACTTCCTTCTTGCTAGGATGGAGCAAAAAGGTTTCCCCACCTCCCTTCATTAAGTGGATAAAAGCTTGTATTCTGGACGTCTGGTTTTCTCTGTGTATGGATGGTACCTTGGAAGGATTCTTTCAGTCTTCCTCTGGGCTAAGGCAGGGTTGCCCCTTAGCCCATACCTTTTTTTCAGTATTGTGATGGATGGCCTCTCTTGCTTGCTGGATTGCAATTTGCAAGCTGATTTTTTTGAGGGATTCTCCATTGGGAATTTCAGGTTGACTCGCCTCTTATACGTCGATGACTTGATAATTTTTGGTATAGCTGATATTGCTAACTGTAATAAGCTCTCTAATATTCTAAAGGATTTCTCTAGAGCCACGGGTCTTCATGTTAACTTTGGGAAAAGTTCTGTTATTTTACCCACAAACTGTAATAATGCTGAGGAAATCTGTTCTGCTCTTAACATTCCCACTGCCTCCTCTTCTATGACATATCTGGGCATCCCATTATCCCCCTTCCATTCGAAAATTGGCTGTTTTTCTAAGCTTATGGAAAGTATTATTAATAAGTTGTCTGGGTGGAAAGCCAAAGCTTTATGTCTTGCTGGTAGACTTCAATTCCTAAGATATACTATTTGGAACATGATTGCTTACTGGATCCGTGGTGGTATAATACCTAAAATCATTCTCAAACAAATTGAAAGATTATGTGCTAAATTCCTTTTCTTTGGGGATTTAAATAAGAAAAAAATGCATTTAATTTCTTGGAGGAATACTTGTAAGCCTAAAGAGCTGGGTGGTATTGGGTTACCTTCTTTGCAATCTCTTCAATTTTGTTTTAACTGCTCTCTTATCTTAAGAATATACAATGGGGATAGTCCTCTTAGCAGTTGGCTGTTACACTCTTATTCCTCTCCTTGGAAAGATCCTGTTTCTAAAGCATCTAAGTTCTGGAAGAATATCTGTAGGGATGCTAACTTGGCCAAAGTTAAATTCCATTTTAATATTTCTGTTAACTCTAATGTTTCTCTGTTCTGGGATCATTGGGTTACAGATTTATGTATCAGGGATATTGCTGCTCTTCACCCTCTTTTAACAGCTGTTCCTGTTAATGAGAGGATTAATGTTATTATGGATGGGGATGCTTGGGCTCTGCCTGAGCTCATGCCGCAGGCTGTTCTGGAAATTCTAAGAGATATTCCTATTTTCTCTGCCTCTCGGAATACTATTTACTGGGGTGAAGATAAGATCTGTAGGCATAAGAATTTTAGGGACTTTTATTATATCCAGGAGGCTAAAGTTAACTGGTGGAAATTTGTATGGCATAAGCATTATATTCTTAGATACACCTCTTACTGTTGGATGGCTTTATCTGGTGGTTTAAAAACTGCGGATTCTTTGATTGCTAGGAATATTTATGTGGATCCCATTTGTTCTCTTTCCCGCTGTCAAGCAGAAACTATCAGTCATCTTTTCTTTGAATGTGACTATTTTTTTTCTATTCTCTCCAAGCTGATATCCAATCTTAAATTTTTACTGCTCAGGCCTAATGTGTTACAAATTTTCGAGTATATCAAAGACACACGTGATAAGCACAAAGATTTTTATTATCTTCTTATTTGCTCTTCAATATACTTTATTTGGAGAGAAAGAAATGATAGAAAATTTGGGGGTTCCTCACTTTCTTCTACTTCTTTAACGTTGAAAATCAAAACTGCAGTTTTTTCTAGAATTATGAAATGGAATTCTAGGGATATTTTGATGAATATGTTGTAAGCTCACTTGGTTTGAGTTTGGTGCTGGGGCTGGTGGTTTTTTGGGATGTCCTGTTGTGGTGCGACTGGATGTTGGATTGGCAGTTCTGGATTTATTTTGTTCTTTATCTGGTGGCTGGACCTTGTTTTGCAGTTTGTTGCTTTGCTGCAAGTTTCTGTTTAAGGGGTTTTGGTTATAATGGGCAATGATGATTGGGTTGCCATTTTCCCCTATGGATGGCAGGATTTTTCTTTTTGCAACCAGGATGAGAGAGCGGCAATTCCTGAGCCCGTGGCTTTATTGATCTCGTCTTCCTTTGGTTACCTTTTGCTATGTTTTAAATTTTGTCTTTGTTTATTTTGGTTTATAGGTTTGTTGTGGGGATTTTGTATTTTATCCAATTTTGGGTGTTGTAAGTCTTGTCAAGATCGCTTTTACAGCATTTTTCTTTTTTCATTACATGTAACAAGTTTATATTAATAAAAAGGACTTAGACCATAATTTAAAAAAAAAAAAAAAATGTTATAAGCGCTTTGGGCACCAATCCACGGAGGTTCTTCGTGTGAAGTGACACATCTTTGCCTTTTTTGCTCTTCTGTTGCAGATTTATTATCTGGTGAGATGGACGACGGTGATCGAGTATTGGGAATTATTATTATTTTTAACAATAATTATAAAATATGGGCTTAATTTTTTAATTTGAAGTAAATTTTTTTTCCTACAGCCGACGGACATCTGAGTAGAATTCAAATGGGGTCATTTTGAGCATAAATTTTTTTTAATGTTTATATCTGAGTATAAATTTAGGTTTTACTTATGACAGCCTTTCTAATTGCTTTATTTTCTAAATAGCAATAAAAATTTTATTTAGTTACTTTTTTTTTTTTTTTGGACACAACTTTCCTTGGCCTATTAGTTGAGAGCTTAGGCTTCCAACTAAGAGGTACAGGATTCGAGTCTATGTGTTTGTGTTGTGTCTATGAGTTTGCCTTAAATGGCCTAAATGCCCAAAAAAAAGAACTTTTTTTTTTGGAACAACTAACTTCATAAAATGATAAAATCAACTAGTCCTCACAACTAGGCCTTTAATGTAAATTATATTTAATTATAAAATTTTGGTAAAATTTTTTAAATTATTAGAGCAAAATTATAATTAAAGAATTATTATAATTAAATATATAATATACCGACCAACTAACACAAAATTATATCGACTAATTAATACATCATTCATTTTTCTTATCTAGGATTTGGAATCCAACAATGATTGTTGTTGTTGTTGAGTGTATTTAATCATAATTTTATTCATCCATATACAGAGTCTTGAATTCAAAATTTTGTTAGCATAAGCAAAACTTCCAACCTCTAAGGATTAGTTTGAGATGACTTTTTTATTGCTTTTTAAAACAGAGTTTTAGTACATCCATATACACTGAGCCTTGCTTTTTTATTGAGTTTTAATTTTTATACTAAAACTTCGTTTTAAAAAGCAATAAAAAAAAACAGTCTCAAATGAAGTTTAAGA
Organism: Dendrobium catenatum; assembly: GCF_001605985.2. Taxonomy (NCBI): domain Eukaryota; kingdom Viridiplantae; phylum Streptophyta; class Magnoliopsida; order Asparagales; family Orchidaceae; genus Dendrobium; species Dendrobium catenatum. The sequence continues at coordinate 1,561,576 of NW_021319099.1, read as the reverse complement.
TTTCATTTGGGTCGACTTTCTTACTGCTTCATAAAGCAGCTTTTTAGTATAAAAATCTTTATGCTTCGTTTGACATAGCTTTCTTATTTCTTCTTAAAGCACCTTTTTAGTATACTAAAAAGCTGTTTTAAGAATCAGTAAGAAAGTCGTCCCAAACAAAGCCTAAATTTATGTGAGTTGCATGCTTCTCTCTCTCTCTCTCTCTTAAACACTTAATAAAAAATATTTATTTATTTAAAATCAAACTCAAATAAGAATGCAATTTTGCTGCCTTGAGTTTTAAGCAAACACACAAGTTTCCTAATCTTTGAGGCCTCCTATGGTCCCATAGCGCACATGAGTTTTACACTTTACTCTTCCACTGTGTTACTACCAGGTGCCCATTGAAAAGGCTCAATATGAAGCTAAATGCTAAATGGGCCTATGTTTAAGGTCTGGGCCTCATTCTTGGATCCATTTTCACGTATCATATTATTCCTAACAACATAATTAATCACTGAATAAATATAGCTAGATTATTATATAACAAAATTAAATTATATTCAAATTTATTTCACGATATTCTTATACAAAATGTTCATTTTAAAAATAGAAAAAATTAATTAGATATCAAATTTATTATATATATATATATATATATATATATAATAATAAATGATGACAAATATTTTTTTTTTATTTGGTTCTAGTAAAATGAATGCATTATAAGCTAAACAATGATGATGATGATGGGTGGTGGATTGGCTGGTGAGCTGGGCTTGATAGGGCAGGGACTGAAGGTAAACAGTGGCGGACATAAAAGGTTGTTAGGGACTACGAGCAATGACATGTGATATGATAGCCGATACCGTGAATGAAGATTGGTACTAACAAGTGGTAGTAGCGGGGTTAGGGGTTGACTGACAGAGCCTACAGTGACAATGACAAATAATATATACTAAATTTGGAACTGAATTGAATTTAACGATTTCAAATACATAAAAAATGAAACTAGACAATAAATTTTAAATACTTCAAAATTTTACTCAACATTTTTTTTATTTCAAATTAAACATCAATATTTTTGAAACTCCTAAGTCTAGAATACTTTATACTCATTTCTACTTCAAACCAAACATCTCATATATCATTTAAATATTTAGCACATAAACTTCACCATTTACATTAATAGCAACAAATTTTTTAAATAATGAACAAAAATAGCACCCTTAGTTTAATGTCGTTCTCACGCCATCAGTCCCACGTCATGACTTCTTCGTTGTTCCTATCGCCTTTCACATGTCATAAGTAGATTCGTCCATGACCCCTATTGAGTCATGTACGATCACACAAATCCTTATCCGAATTATAACGGTTCCCACGGATGCTTAGCTTGGTTGATTGGGGTGCTCGATTGTAAACCCCTCATCCCGAGTTCGATCCCTCGAGTGGCAGTCGGTCCTTCAGTGGGGACTCCAAGGCGTCGGCTATGGGTTTGTGGCCTGGGTGGCCCATTAGGTCTGCCGGGGCTTATGGACCGCCAAACGCACTTGACGAAGTCGGATGTGCCAGCGGACGGTTCCTCATATATATATATATAGCTTGGTTGATCATGGAGATATCATAGCCGGCGCTTTGGAGTCCCCACTGAAGGACCGACTGCCACTCGAGGGATCGAACTCGGGATGAGGGGTTTACAACCGAGCACCCCAATCAACCAAGCTAAGCATCCGTGGGAACCGTTATAATTCGGAGAAGGATTTCATATTTTCATTAGAAGTTATCAGAGTCTTATGCTGTATAAATAAAAAAAATTTAGATATCAAATATATAAATTACGTAATTTTCAGGGCTTTGCATGTAAATACCCGTAATTTAAAACGCAAACAGAAATTTGATTAGTATTTTTTTTTTCCTGCAACCCATCGAGACAATGACAAAAACAACCCTCTTCACGGGCGCCGCTCTGTCGCTGCAGCTTTTTTGTTTTACGCATCACCTCCTGACCTCCACCAACTACTTCTCGGCATCCCCCATCCTTCTGTGTCTCCATCTCTTCATTTCTACGGCGAGAAACAAAGCCTCATTATTCGGCCAGCGGCGATGCTTCTGCTGGCGGTTCTATTCTCAGCCCAAATGGTGGCCGCCGCCGGCGAATCGATAAAGGCTGCGGCGGCTGTGGTGCCGCAAGGCAGCACTTCGCAGGTGGAGGATGCGGAGCTATTCCGGCTATACTATGGGCAGAGCTTTAAGGTCATCAAGAACTCTGTTGATGGACAGAGCTATCTCCTCATTCAGGCAATTTTCCCCTTCATCTTCATCATCATCTTCTTCCTTGAAGCCATAGCTGGCTGTTCTGTACCTTTATGTGATGGGATTTTATTTAATTTTTTGTTAGAATAATTCGAGGATGGCGTCGAGGACAAAGTACTGCACTGGACGAATCAAGTCCTTTGTTGTTCCGCTCTTCAATTACTCTGTCGATACCACTTTCTTTCCGGGTATGATGGATCTTGATTGATTTCTCTGTTAAATATTTTTTATCTATGTTCATTTAATTTTATAATTAATTAATTTATTAATGATTATTTTGAATATTAATCTTAATTAAATATAAATGAATTAAGATTAATAAATTTATTAAAATATTTATTAATTAAAATTGTCAATATCTAATAATTTTATTTAGATACATATATTAAATCCTTGATGTTGTTTTTTGTTTTTATTTAAATCTTTTTTAATTATTGATTTTTTATTTTAAATATTTATCTTTGATTCTCAATAAATTTTGATTTTTTTCCAAAAAGTAAATATATTAATTTTTAACTTATCTTTAAGCTCAACTTATCTAATGATGTATTCTTTTGACTTAGAGGCTTTATTTGGGACATCTTTATATTTTTTAAAGTAATTTGTTAAAACTATAAGAAAACTGTTCCAAACGAGGTCTTAATTAAAATTTCAAATTTAAAATAATCACTGTGAAGCATTCGATCTCTGAACAATTTTGATCACATTTAAAATCAATTCAGTGCTATTTGATATAATCTTGATTCTAATAAAATGTAGTTATAAGTTAAATCAATCCAATTTATATTTGATTTGAAGTAAAATAAATATAGTATAAAGTTTTAATGTATTTATAATCCACCCTCTAGTTCAAATTTTGTGTATTTGAAATTCCTTAGATTTGAACGATTTTCAAATACATCATAAATTTATCGTTATTGTTGTTGCCTGCTGCCGGCCATCTCCGGCCGCCGACCATCTCCCACTTTGGAAAACAAAGAATTAATTGAAATCAGATATTTTTGGCTTTGATCGTGCTGGTATTGAAGTTTTGTCAAGCGGCGGCTAGCTTGAATTGAGATAGATCGAGTCAACTTAGTTAAATTTGGCTCAACCAAGATCGAATAGAATGGTACCATTCTAGGCTTCTAGGACTTAATCAAAAGATTGGCAAATGATAGAATATCAGAAGCATCAAACAGCCAAATAATCCTCAACTTAGAACATTTAGGAACATGCAAAAGGAGATACATATGAGAATGTCTCAATAAGAAACAGTTAATCTTATCCATTCCTCAAAGTGAGCCTTAACATAATTTGGTTAAGAATGTTTAAACTTCCAACTTTGTAATTTATAAGAAATCCGATATCTTACTTAATTTAACAGCAATATCCCATAGGCTTTCAGACTCACCCTTGAAGATTCTATCATTTCTCTCCCTTCAGAGATTCCTATTGAAGATATAATTTGAGCTAACAACCCCAATTGTGGCAATTATGATATAAATTGGCCAACTAGATTTGGATCTAAGGGTTTTAAGGTCCTCACTAATGATTATTTGAATCAAATTGTTGGATCTTAGCCAATCGTCAAGATCGATGAGGATGATTGACTTCATAAAGATTTGTGTATAGATCATCACCGATCTCGGTGCGAGCGATTGAACTCTCATTTTTTTGTTAGATTATTCATTATCTTCACTAAGTTATAGTATGATAAAGTGAATTTGAATCAAAGAGTAGAGTCCCATAAAAATTACCCAAATGCTACCATCATTTTAGCACAAAGAACAATTGAACTGTTGATATTTTGAGTGAATTTACAGTTTTTAGCTCCATTATACTGAACAGCATTTTTAGCTATCATTTTGATAATTTATGTCACCAAATGACTATTTTTTTTATTCTCATTTTGACAGTGTCATTCTTTGAGGTGAGGCTTCCTACAATCTACTTAACAATATTGTGTACTGCCCTTAAAGAATGGATTCATTCAGGAGATTTACGGCAAGTAGATTTTTTTTTTTTTTTGGCAAAATGAACCAAGTAGATTAATCACTTGTCATAAGTGTCGGAGTGACCATCTAAGAATTTGTCAAAATAAGAGAAAACTATTAAATCTCATTAATCCTTACCATTTTCAAAATAAGAAACAAACTTCTCATCATGAAAAATTGTCATATTTAAAAAAATACGCTCATCTTTGATGTTCTTTCTGTATCCTTTAGTTAGAATATATATTACACCTTCATTTCTTCTTTCGAGAATGGAATTTTCAGTCTCGCATCCCTTCTATCTGCTCAAGTTGAGTTTTTTTAGCTACTGGGCTTGCTGGATGGCTTAAAAGGAATAACATCAGAGTCAGTCACTTCACAATGTGTTTTGAAGTCATATTCCAATGGAGACATACATCTTATAAACAAAACAGACATGCAACAATTAGCTCAATTTACAGCATATTTCGTAAGTAATATTGGTAAGCAGCAATCATGCAACTTTGCAGCATTTGTACCACTGGAAGAAAGAACTCCTTTGCAGGTAACTGGTGATAAATCTACTTGCCTTTCTATAGCTCAAATTTCTCCTATAAGATTTTTAGGAAATCCAATCTATTGTGAATAATGAATTTCGTCAATATACATTAAAAACAGAAGGCGGAATGGATAAAGTACTTGGCTGCTTTCTCAAATTCAGAGGCGCGAGCTAACTTAGTATATGATGCAGTAAGTTCAATAATATTTTCTTTTTTTCTAGTCTCACTTGACATTGCTATTTTATAACTTCCAGTTTCAATCAGAAATGCATATTAGCTGTTTTATATTCAACTGTTGTGTTCCTTTTAAGAATTTTTTTTTGCATTCTTTAAAATTAAACTTTCTAACAAATGAATAGCAATTCCATTGATGGATTTATTGCAGATTAAAGGGAACTACAATTGCTTAAGCAAAGCAGCAGCAAATCTCACTACTCGTTTCAAACCTGTTGTTGCTTGGGTGGATTATAACCAGGTATTCCAATAGATTCGGCATAGCCAATAGGAGTGAACAAGAGAGATTGAATACAAATTAACAAAGTAAAAATTCGAGCACGAAACAAACAAATTGAAGGCAGTTGGCTGAATGTCTTATTTTCAGGTTTAAGTGTCTCATTTTCAGTTTAAATGTCTTGTTTGTGGGTGAAATGCCTTACTTTGGGTTGTATGAGATAAAAAGTTCAATGCAAGTACAAATAATCAAGTATTAGTATATTAAATTATACAGGAAGAGCATAGTGTTTTCCATTTTAAAGTAACCCAAATATTCCACATTTCGCTATCATAGTGAATGAAGAACAAGTTCACTTTCCTCATGCCACAAAAACTTATAAAGAAGAATTTCTTTATAATTTTCTGAAACTAATCATAAATTGAATCATTTATTTATGCCATGATACCTTAGAAATGATTAATTATTTTCAGGGCATGTGGACCTTTTCCAGAGAAGATTACAAATTGAAGGTGTCACCATTTACATATTTACTTAGCTTTTACATGTAAGAAATCCAAATGAGACTGACTTCGCTTGTGAACAGTATGTCTCTGATGCAGGAGGTGAAAATGTGGATGAAACAATCAGTAACCATAGCTACAATGTTTCAAATCCTGATGACATGGATGACTTTTATGCTCTCCTCTGTGTGAGTTTTTCGAATATATTTTTTGTTATTAGAAGATTTCCTTTTTGTAAGAAAGCAAAATAAGATTTGAAGCTGTGCTAATGATTTTAAACTCAAAATTTGGCTTTTTGTGATCAGATAGTTGATGTGGTGATTGATCAAACTTTTGCACCAGAGCCTGCAGAGTACACTCTTTTGACATTCCTAGATAATTTCTATGTGAGCGATGATGCAAACTTTGACTTCTTGATAAATCAGAGTCTGTGGAGATATGACAAAAGAGTTCAAAACTCTTCTATCCTAGGTATGATTCTACTTTACTAACAACTACAATCATCCAAATATGAGAACTGTCATATAGCTCTCAGATTTCAGTAGCTTACAATAGAAATGCATTTACTACAATTTCTCACATTGATAAGAGGAGAATTTTTGCCTTGGAACTGATGGAAACTAGGCGTACCCAAGTACAATTTTTTTTTAAATCATCTTGCTTATAAATAACAAGGCTTACTTTGGTTTGAAGGAATTGAAATAAGAACAACAACAACATCAAGTTTTTGTCCCATTATGTGGGATCGGCTACATGAATCCTTTTTTGTCATTGTGTCATGTTAAAAGTCAAATTCTCATTTAAATCTAATAAAAAAAAAATCATTTCTAATATTTTCTAACCAAGTCTTTTGGTTAATCTCTATTGCGAATCTTTGGCCTAAGCAAGTTGATATTTTCAAATTCCTAACTCAATTTTATGTGCTAGTTTTAAAATTCATAAGAAGCAACACTTTCATCTTTTCTTTTTAAATTTCTAAGCAAACTCCTCGTAGTTTCACATCAGACTCTCTCTAATCTTATCTTCCACTATAGCTACTCCAACCTTTTCACGTATATGCTCATTTTGTATCCTATCTCTTAGGGTAAAGCCACTCATCCACCTATGCATCCTCATCTCTGCAACACTTAACTTGTATTATGCTTCTCTTTTAATGGCCAACATTTGGCACCATAAAGCATCGCAGGTCCCACCACCATCTTATAGAATTTTTCCTTAAATTTGAGAGGGACTTATCTATCGCACAAAAAGCCTGATGCATTCCTCCACTTCAACCATCTGACTTAAAATTCTACTGATAATATCCCCATCTATCTCACCATCACTCTAAACAATAGATTCAAAATATATAAAACTTGTACTCTTATTAATGACTTGATCACCCGAAGTCACAATCCCCTCACTAGATCTATTGCTACTAAAATAACACGCCATATATTGAAATTCATTTTAACACATTTGTTTAGGAAGCTATCAGCAAAATGTTTAGCAGCTTATACCATTAATGATATTGTTGCTATTATTTTGTTATTGTTTTATGGCTTCAAAGACTGGTATGATGGAGCAATCTCTCAGCCCCAGTTGGTATTAGCAGATCTTATTGAAATGTTCTTTCCCACGGGAAATTACCCTCTGACTTTCTTCAGAAACATTGCTAAGGTTTGTTTCCTCCCCCATAGCTTCCTTTGAGTCAAATAAATCCAAATTGCTAAGGTTTGTTAAATAAATCCCATACTTGTTTCTGCAAGCTCAGCATGAAGGGGTGATAACAATAGGACCTGAAAGCTGCAACAGAAGCACCTCTGTGCCATTGGATCCTGTCATAGTTGAATGCTGATGAAGACACTATTGTAGCTTAATGGACACTTTTTATCTTTTATTTATTTTTTAATCCATATCAATGTTATTCGGAATCCTTCATCATTTCTATTTGATTGTATAACTCAACTCTATTGAAATGAATAAAGGGATATATTTCTGGTAAAATTTGTCAAAGTTAAATAGGATATTTAACTAGCTTTAATTCCTCAAAAAAACTATAAAGAGTCTCATGTTAATTTTGTGGGTGAGAGAAGATTACTCCCGAGTAAAGAAAATATCATCTTATAAAGAATATATAATGGCAGAGTCAATATTTATTTTCAATATCATTAGATAATAAAAATATTGAACAAACAAATATATTAATAATCTAATTTTATTAAAAATAAAATATTAGAGATGATTTAAGTGAATTATTATTAATTTTAATAAAATGATTATGATGGCATTTATTATTAATAATTAAAATTTATTTAAATTAATTTAAATCTTATTATAATTTGAACACAATTAAAAACAAATAAATGATCTTGAACAAAATTAAAACTAGATATATTCGTTCAATCCCTATATCAACTCCACAATAAATAAATAAATAAATTTGAACAAAATCATATTTAGGCTTCGTTTGAGGAGAAATTATTATGTGCGAACGCCGAACTCAGTTTACAATCCGGAGACCCATCAGAATACATCACGTCAGAGATATCAAGGCAGGTACCAAACAGTACCGAGCAGGAGTCAATGTGATACATTCTAAATGGTCTCTGGACATCGTTCAACATCCGCACATAATAATTTTACTTGTTTGAGACAATTTTCTTAGTACTTCTTAAGTCAACTTTCTAGCACGTGTCAAAAAGTACATGTGCACCTTAGCATTATGCTTTATTTGTGTTTTTGGGTCAAAAGGAAGGATCTAATTGTGAGTTTTTAAAATCTATACATTGCTCAGAAAAGAAAGTGGCTGACAAGGAAATCAAAAATGAAAATAAGGCCAAGTCCAAAAAAAAGAAAAAGAAAATAAGGCCAAGTAAACTCGCTGTTGCAAGCTTTAATAGGTTGTTTTGTGAATCACGCGTGCTTACTATGAAGCAATGACAGTTCTAAGGGACCACAATACCTCCTTAGGGAATATCCAACCGAAAATCTCATTTTCACTCTAAAATACAGTGAAACTAAAAAAATATCGTGATTCATATCCAATTGAACTTCATTTTCCTCGTTTATGCGAAGATAACCGCCTTTCTCCTCTTTCGCGTGTTTCTTCGGCAAATCCGGTTGAGACAGAAAAATCGCGAAGGTGAACAAAGCAACGGCAATATTGACGTCCTACTGTTCACCCTCCACTGATTAGTGATTTTTTTGCTGTTCGAATGGAGCAAACCAACTATGCCTTACCGTCGTTTAGAGTTCAATTGGAGATGCCCTTAGCTCAACTCAAGTGCCTTTTTCATCTGGTCATATATAAGAAAGAAAAAAGCAACAAGAAAGTATGCTGCAATTGGACACCGGGCTGACAAAAATGTCATACAAAGGTATCAGGAAAAAATAATACAAACTTTTTTAATCCATTCTTAAGGGCATTTTTGCTACATTTCTGATTATAGTAAGAACAACTCACACTAAGAAACATTAACAAGTTTTGCACGACCAGTGTTCTTGTTTACCTCCACTTTTAATCCAAGCCCTGAAATTTCTGGCGTATTTACAGTATCTTGCAGCTGAAGTTCAACTATACACTGCTGGTTTTCCAAGTTTCCTTCTAGCAAATTCCTTACCGTCAGCAGCCCCCATTCTCTCAAAAAAGGGTTATCATCATCAACAACACATTGTTGCAAAAGCAAAGGAATTGCATTCCTCTTCCTGATCTCATCTTGAACTTCCTTCTTCCCGTGCAGACAATTACCAATGACTGAAACTAAATCCCTCCTAAACCCTCTGTAAGGGCAAACCTTCTTCGCCTCTGTATTTTCCATGGATCTCCTTACAATGGAAGGTGGTTCCAGTTCCTGGAGAAAACCCAAAACAAGTTCCACGAGACCAGCTGATAGTAATGAGTTCACTGGAGCTTCTAAGATTGCCAAAGAAGGATCTTCCCAAGCACAAGCATCCCTCAAAATTATGAGAGAGTAACCAAGCACATCAGTTGTGGGGAACCCCGTTGGAAGAGCAGAGGTTCCTCTTGAAATGAAATCTGTAACATTAGAAGCTTCCTTGAAAACTTTCTGGATGCCAAGGACAAAATTATTGGTCACGCTGATGTCTCCAGGCCTTTCACTAAGGCATTTTGATAAGAGTCCGAGAAGAAATGCTTGGGTGTTAGTAAAAACGGTATATTTCTCATCAGTATAACTATAACCATCCCTGGCAAGGCCCGTCTTTTCAAATAATTGCGAGAAGTATGGCTCCTCGATGCATATTTTAGTAACAAGCCACTCTAGCCACTCTTCCTGATACCCATCTGCGACATACAACACAGTGAAAAACTGAAAAATTATGACACAAACTATGCTAGAAAAGCATAGTTGCAGAAGTAGCTTCTTGCAGATAAAGTAAAGAAGATGAAATTTCTATTCCTAGAGATGTAGGAAGAAAAGCATTCAATTAGATCCTTCAATAAACTCCCTGTCAACAAGACCTAAATGATTAATGTTCAAACCATAATGGTGAAGGTAAAAATACTGAACAACAACAACATCAAGCCTTTATCCCACTATGAGGGGTTGGCTACATGAATTTTTTTTTTTTCCATTGCATCCGGTAATAATCAAATTATCATTTAAATCTACTTAAGAAATGTCATTTATAATATTTTATGACAAAGTCTTTTTAGTTCTACCTTTACCTTTCTTAATATAAGCTAAATCCAATACATCTACTTTCCTAACCGGGACATCAGAAGACCACCAAACCATCGAAAACTACTCTCTATAAAATTATCTTTCACAGGCGATACTCCAACCTTTTCAGGTATATGCACACACAGATCAAAATGACTACTATCTAGTTGATGCATTTTCTTTGCTGATCTTCCAGCCTTATTGTTACATGCGCAAACTAAAGTTTGTTATTCATTATAGGTGTTACTCTCACCATTACTCTAATATTATAATTTCTTACCATATTCATCATAGCAAATTGCACGTCCATATAAATGTTCTCATTTTCTATTATCACACTAGATTAATAACAACTTATTTATTGCTCAATATACTGATCCAGATAATAGAAATTTACCATGCTTAAGTCTCCATATTCTACTGAGACATTTCTATATATAAATCACTTGTAGCTCTAGTAGTTGTCCTCATCTATATCCTATTCACTTGAATAATAGAATTAAGATACTTAAATTTATAATATTTAAATATAGCATGATTACTAATAATATTGACTGGAAATTATCAAGATACTTGACCAAAGTAACATCCAATATACTCAATTTTGTTCTGCTAACCACTAAGCCTTTTTATATTTTGATAATTCCAACATATTTAAACAGGTTAAAATTCAAGAATCATTTGACCTTTAATATTGATTGGTAATTATCAATTAGCAGCCACTGAAATTGCATATCCACTAAAAATTCACCACAATGAGACCCGTGTCAACAAAAGAAAATTTGGCGGTTGATGCAAAGTTTACAGACAAATATAAATCCTATTCCATAGTCCATGACATATCTCACCTGAAAAATTGAAATAAAAAGCTACTATAGCATGGAAGGAATTGAATTTTGAAGGCCTTTTTTGGGGCTTTGAAGTTCTTTTACATCATAATGAAGGAACTCCCATTACAAAAAAAAAAAGGAACACAGAAGGAGAGTGAGTGGCAGGAGGCAGTGCTAGAAATGATAATTTGGTTAAAGGAGGGTCTGCCGGAGATGGCCAAGTAGCAAGAATGGGCTTAATACGTAGGCTTGTATATACAAATTTCAAGTTGTATACAGTCACGAGCAAACATGCAAGTTTCAGGTACAAATGAATTTCTCAGATATAAACCAACACCTTAAGCTGCAAATTAATCATGTATAATTTTAAGTCCAGTTAATTTAAATTTGCCGCCAAGAAAAGGCAACGAATCCCCATACACATGGAAAACTGAAGAAACAGACAAGCAAACGATTAAAATTAAGGCTTCAGGCCTAAGAAACATACCAGTCAAAGCTGTCATGATGATCTCCAGCATAATAGGCATTCCCTTCTCATCATCGCAAAGCTCTTCAAGCCTTCGACGCCCACCCCCTGATGAGCAGCAGGTGTCTAACACCATACACAGAGCATCGCAAACCCTTGGCTCCCTAAACTCTGCAAGTTCCAAGAATCGTGACGGAAAGTTGGCTGCCCACACGGCCGCACGGTGTTCCTCCCCTGCTAAGGCGACATTCCCTAGAAGCTGCAGCCCAACCCGACGGATCTCTGCCGTTGCAAGGGGCGAGCCGAGGACGGCCTCCATCACAGCAGAGCCACCGTTGTTGAGGAAGGCATTCTGGTTGGCAGCCTGGCCAGCGCAGAGGTTTCTAAGAATTCTAAGAATTAGTAGGACATCAGGAAGGGTCGTTGGCAGGCGGAGAAGAAGAGCACCTATGGTTCCGGTGGTGGTGAGTTGGGCACAGTCCTCTGGTTTTTTGGATGCTTCGAGGAGCTTTTCTAGGGTTTCTTCACTTTCTGCTTTTGCTTCCATGCTGTGGGAAACGAGCAGAGTAATGCGATAAGAGAAATTTTTAAGGGGCTGTTTGGTACCAGGATTTATGCAGAATTTGAGAAGGAAAAATCCTGCCAAACGGGATTTGAGCGCCCCGTAAATCTCATGGCGGAAGAAATCCTCCGTTTCCCTCTTTTTGCCGTAAATCCTGGATTTACTAAATCCTCTAGTTCGGCGGATTTACGGAATTTGGTCGAAGAAGCGCGCGAAAGGGAGAGAGTTACCTTAACAGCCAGCGAGCTCCCGTTGTTGCTTCCGATTAAACTTTCGTAACTTCCGATCCGACAGGAAGGGAAATTCGTTAAAGGAGCGAAGTCGAACAGCAACGAAGGAGCCGAAGAAGCGACTCGTGCAATCTCTACACCTGCGAAGCAACGAAGCCGAACATCAAAAGAGAAAGATGAAAGGCAAACCCTAAATTGATTAACTTAATTAATTAAATAATTAATAATATAATTAGTGTATAAATTAATTTTATTAATTTTAAAATCCTCGGACCTTCGTCGCCTATCGACTATGATCCCTCCAACCAGCATTGCCCATCGACAATGATCCCTTAATCACCGCCACCCGCCAACTACGGCCCCTTCGACCTTTATCGCTCGCTGAACTTGGTCTCTCGACTCCAACCCCCATCGCCCGTTGACTATGGACCCTTCAACCACCGTCGTCTGATGGTCATTCCGACCTTCTTCGTGCATCAACCACGGTCCCTCACTTTGCCTTTTTCTCTTTCACCCTTTTTCAAACAATGAAGTGTGATGGAATAAAATTATTAATATATGATAGTTTCAAAATAATAATTATTTGTTTATAAAAAAATATTTATATTATTCACAACAACTTTATAAAAAATTAGTTTCTCATACTAACTTCATAACAAACTTTGCAAAATCCTCCAATCATCCCAAATAAACCATAAAGTTATTTTTAAAATATGAGTAAAACCAAAGAACAAAAAGGTTCGATACTTCTCCACTAAGGATATTTATGGCATAAACCCTAATCCCTAAGGTTAGCCATATGGCATATGCTATTTCATGATGAGCTTATCCCATCGCTCCAATGAAGCAGCTATGTCCATCGGCACTATAAAGAAGATGAAAATATTGCAGTATAAGAGAAAAACCTGTGACTGTGAGAGAGCGGACTTTGCTAAGCAAGTCAGTTCCAGGGCGCCTCTACCTTGGCAGAGTTGAAAGGTAGCTGATTTTTCAGTGCAGTTTATTCAGAAGTGGCTTTGATTTCCTCTCAATGGTCTGCCAAAGGAGAGTTGCCCTGCGACTGACTCGCCTTTTGCTTAGTGAGGGTTTGGGTCTTCATCAAAATTCTGCAAAGACGAAAAAAAGAAAAAAAATTGTAAGTGGAAAAATATTTTGCTTTCTCTTTCATTATTTCTGCCAGTTTTTTTTTTTTTTTTTTCACTAAGGGGCTGTTTGTGGTAGCACTCAAGATTTGATTTAAGTTGAATTTCATAAATCCGCTAAATCAGGATTTCGAAAATTCTGATGGGCATAAATCCTGAAAATTGTTTAGTAACATTCATGATAAATCCTAATAAATCCCGTGTGACTGTTTGGCTACAGAATAGATTTAACGAGCAGATTCTTCCTCTAGAGCCAATGGATTTCGTAAATTCGGCAAAAAAACAGGATTTAGGAAATCTGGGATTTAGCACGAAAAGGCGGAATTTTTCTTCTATGGCGGCTTTCATTTGCCGTGAGAGTTGGTTTTGCATTTTAGGCCGTTTGGCTGGATTTCGCTCAAATCTGCCTCAAATCCGGCCTACATCTTGCTACTAAACATCCCCTAAAACTGGTTTATGGGGTCTGTCATCTGTGATTATATGCATGTACATGGTTCATCCTGGTGGTACTCAATAGTTATTTTTTTAATGGTGCGCAAATTTTTATAAAAATAGTTATAAAATTGTTATGCAGAAAATAATAAAATTACTCTCATTGTCGAAAAAGAAAATATTCACAAATTTCTGAAAAATAATAAAAAAATAATATTCAAACAAAATTGTGATTGCTATCTGAAAAAGCAAAGCAATGCAAAAGCATTCCGCACAACAAGATTATTTGAATATAATTTTATCCGAATAAGCATGATATTTAAACACAAATAACCAAATATATTGCACCAAACAATCTCTAAATTGCATCCAATATACTAAAACATTAATCAAAGGTCAACATATTCCAACAACATATTTTGTTATTTATCGTTCATAATAATTAAAAAGAATTCCAAGCGTACGTTAATTCACACGTTAATGATAAGCATCACTCAAAATCAAAGTTACTCTAATCAAGGAAACAAAAAAGAAAAAACACTGCACTGTCACCTGGCAGTGCCACCTGGCGCCACTTGCGTAACCCATTAACAAGTAACAACGTTACTTTATTTTGTCTTTTTTACATTTTTTTCCCCCAGTTGTTAGCACCTCAAAAAAACAATAGTCATGTCATCAAAATTTTCCTTATTTATATATCTAATACTCTATCTAAAAAAAGAAAAATTATTACATGCAGAGTCCAGAGGCCAATTTGTGTTTTCGTCCAGACGGATCGTCCCGACTGCTCCAGGTTCGTACAGACGAAAATGGCAGATTTCTTCACAAATTTCTTCAGTTCGTCCAGTACTAAATCCAGTTCGTACAGACGAACTGCACTAAAAAAAAAATCAGCTTCTTGAAGGGTTTTACACAATTTGCTATCTCGGAGGAGTCTGCAGACCAGTGGTTTGCGACCAGTGGTTGTCATAATAAGGTATGGTAGACACAACCATTATTATTCTGTGCGGACACCGGACACAGCTTACCGTTCAAAGACGAATCAGGTGCAGCCATGTCATCCAGTACCGAGCTCGATGCCGAGCAGTACTCAGCTCGATATCAAGCAATACCGAGCTTAGAATCAAGCAGTACCGAGCCGTGGTACCGAGTAGAGGGTGACGTGACACATTTTCATTGGGCTCTGGATAGCGTTCGGCGTCCGCACAGAATAATTCATCCCTTATGTGACCCGGAGTAAGAGAAAGCAATCCAAGGTGAGATTGCAACGAGCCATCCTAACTTTTCTAACTTCATCCAATATGACGGTAGGTTTGCTAGGAGTAGAAATCAATCAGAATCAATGGCTAGCAGAGATAACAAGGTACAAAAAAAAGTTATGGGCTAGGTCAGTTATGCATGTAAGGGCTTATTTGCACAAAATGTTTATGAATTTTCTAAATCTGTAGAATTGTATATGAAGGCCTATCTCAAGCAATTGAATATATTGTAACACCTTGTGAACCAGGCATGATTTTAAATCCATGTTGAAAATCTTTAAGTTTTGTTAAAATGCATCAATCCTAACAATTTACCCATTTTCTTATAACATCATAAGTTCTTCTTTTTTTATGTTTCATTGGCAATTGCCGTTAAATTCCTGTTAAAGGAAAACCAATGACTATATTTGGACAAAATAAATTAAGATGCATCTCAGAAATATTATCCAATGGACGGTTGAGATCTTATATTCTTATGCAATCGCAATCACGATTTACTGTGCAAAGAATCCTCTTCCAACCATTCATCTCATTTGAACAGTAGGGATTGAATTATCTAACCCTTATCTAAAATCAATACAGTTTCAGTAGACTTAGGCTTCGTTTGGGATGACTTTCTTACTGCTTCTTAAAGCAGCTTCTTAATTTAAAAATTAAATTTTTGTACTAGAAAATTGTTTTAAGAAGCAGTAAGAAAGACGTCCCAAACAAAGCCCCTTAATCCCAGCAGTCCAGAATAAATAGTCAGTCGGTACTGCCCCCTAAGTCTAAGCACTGCAGTTAACATGCTCATTAAAGACAATCAACACCCTAGCAAGAGGGGATAGAAAATAAATGAAGAACTTTTTTAATTAAAAGCATATGTTGAAAACAAGGGAAAAGTGATGTTCCAAATTTTTTTTTTTTTTTTTTTGGGAAAATAGATGTTCCAAATTCAAATCAAGAAGCCAAACTGAACTAAAACATAGAATAACATAACTTTTTAACTAACAAATGGCTTATATCTGATTATTTGCATCTATTTTTAAAGAAAAAGAATAACCATTTTGTTTTCCAGTTGCTTAGCAGCCATTAACTTAACTTGGAAGCTCAGTATTTATCATTCTTTCTTGAAGCAACATATCTCGTCACTGAAAGTAATAAGCACTTACTCGCATGCAGAGTCCATCAGAGCTGTATCATGCAAAAGCTACATCCGAGCGCAATACATATTTGATACCCTTCGTCACAATACGAGCTTCATGCAACATGCACTTTGCTCCGTGAAGATGAAGAAGAGCCATTCCCTCAAGTGGAGTAACCTGGGAAAGAGTTAACCAAGCCAGAACAAAGTTTAATTAAATAAAAATCTGGAGTTGAACTATATTTATGTATCTGGAAACGTTCTTATAATAAAATAATACCTCAGCGACAACCCCAAGTTTTTTATCATAAAAGACAGTCTCTCCACCGGCCAGGGGTTGCATGGAAGAGTCATTATTGCCAGGGTTGGTCTTCCCTTTTGGACTTATGCTGCCGCTAAGATAAACTAGTAGAGTGTAGTATGTTCGAGCACCTTGTTCAAGGTCTACACTCTCGTCAATGTGCCGTCCAAACTTCTGGCCGACTTTATATCTAAAAAGAACGAAACGGTGTCAATATCCATTAAAAAATTATGAAAAAAGTTCCAAATATAAACTAAGGCTTCATTTGGGACAGCTTTCTTATTTCTTCTTAAAGTAGCTTTCTATTAGAATTTTTCTATTAGAAAGCTGCTTTAAGAAATAGTAAGAAAGCCGTCCCAAACGAAGCCTAAGACTTGGAATGCCACTAGTTTTAATAAGTAATTATATATCATTCTGCTGTATTGGTAGCTTTATGAAGTCATGAATACAGAATTAAGTTCCCAAGTGTAAGGCTTTAACATATGATAAAAATACCTAATGAGTTATTTATTCAAATTTAACTGAGGTGAATAGTTAAGAGTTTACAGCAAAGAGGAAAGATACATTTAGTTCACATTCACAAGCATGAAAAGTATAGGGGGTAAATTATGGATTCGTGTTTTAACATCAGATCTTTTTCCCTAAATTAGACTTAAAATGAAAACTGCCACAAGATCAAAGGATAGAATAAGCAAAAATTTATATATATCCATCACCTGTAGAATCTAATATTTGGATTTAGACCAACAGCTGCTTTCCCATTAGGTTTGATGTCATCAAATGCTTCTTTCAAGCCAGACTCCCATAGACTTTCCGCAAGAAACGGGTCAATAACAGATATGCGATCATTGTCTCTGTAAGCTTCACCTTTGGTTGGACCCAGGCTCCCTTGGTGGGTGAAACCGAAAGACTCTGCAACTTCAATAAATGCCTTTGCTTCATAAGCTGTGAGGAAGTTTGATATCTGAAAATCACAAACGAAATTGCAGGATGAGTCCTATAGGCAAGGATCATACAAGGTACCTATGTAAAGGATGTTAAGAAAGAGTGTTTTTCAATATAAAGGCAGCTACAATAAATCACAAAGTAAATGCAAAAAAGATAAGATATCACAAAGAGAAATAAAAATTTAATAATTTAGTTTAAATCTATTATAACGGCTACATAGAGATCAAATAATCCACTAAACTTCAAATGAGATTGATAGGAAACACTTGTAGATCTCAAGTATTTCCTGTCAATCTTCGGGAAACAGCGAGAATTCTACCCAAAAATCCGCACAAAACCACGAAAACAATAAAATAATTTGTATTATTTGATGAAAGGAAAACGAAAAATAGCAAGATACAATTGATCCTCTATTCGAGAGGAGGATCGATCTCTCTCAAATCTCTAGACGCCGCTAGAGCCCAAAAGAAAACCTAAATCTATGAAATCTCAAATTTCAGCCAAATTCAAGATGCCCTAACCCTAGGAAATCAAACTATTTAATGCATACAAATCAAAAGAAAATCTCTAAACAATCCCTACATTCAAATTTCCCTCCCAAATCCCTCAAAATTCTTTCCCAAAAAGTTCCTTGAAACTTGGCGGCTTGATCGGCGTATGCGGGAGGCGGAGAAGTTCCGCCTCAATCCTGTCTGGGCCGGAACTGTGTGGACTGGCTGGTCTGATCCAATGGATCGGTTTAATAATACTACCCTTCCAAAGACCACCTTGTTCATAAGGTGGAAAGACGACACCCTCCTCTATTCCTTCTTCATCACAAACAGTAAGAACCTCTTTGTACAACATCTTTCATCAGTGATGGAGGTTAAATAAGGCTTTGCAATACCCCAGTCTATTAGCGACAAAATGTCAAACTTTGTCATATTACTATGATGCTCCTTAATATTGAATTTTTGATAATCTTGCAATATCAATCTTACCTTTGAAAGCTCCCATTTGACAGAAACTTAAATTTGCATTGCTCTTCCAAAATCGTAAGTAATAGATTTCATAATAGCTCTAGCTTCTGTGGTACTTGATTCCATATACTTAATTACTTAATATCATTCATTCTTTCAAACACGTCAATATATGGCATTGCACTGTATAGCACATTGATTGATTTTAGTAACTCTATTCACCTTCAGGACAACCAACACACCCTTACATATCTTAAATGTGTTAGCATCACCCAAGAATCTATATCCTGCAACACTAAAGCACTTAAAAGATATTAGATTATTTTTCAAATATTATACTTATCTGACTCTAGCTAATAAAATAGTCAGACAAGTGACCTCAATTTTATAGTGCTGGAACCTCCAATCTTGCATACAGCTCTATTTCTACAAACACACTGGAACTTGACTCATATATGAAACAACAACAACAACAACAAGTTTTTATCCCCCTACATAAGCTGCTACATTAATATTTGTTGTTGTTGTTGTGTTCTATTAAGAGTCAAATTTTCATTTAAATCTTTTTTAATAATTTCTAACCAAGTATTTTTAAGTCTATCTTATCATTCTTAACATAGGTCGGATTCAATACATCTATTCTCCTGACAGGGTCATCAAAAGACCAACTTTTTATGTGACCAAGTCACCTAAGATGACTATCTCAAATCTCATCTGCCACTAGAGCTACTCCAACCTTTTCACGCATATACTTGTTTCACATTCTGTCTCTAAGTAAAATGCCACCTAAGCATCCTCATTTCTACAACACTTCACTTAATTTTATACTTCTCTTTTAACGGCCAACATTCTGTGCCATAAAGCATAGCAGGTCTCACCACCATCTTATAAAATTTTCCCTTAAATTTGAGGGGTAATTTTCTATCACATAATATGCCCGATGCATTCCTCCACATCAACCATTCAACTTGAACTCTTCAAATAATATCCCCCTTTATTTTGCCATGAATTTAAAAAATAGACTCGAGATATATAAAATATGCAATTTTTTAATCACTTGATCACTTAATATGACAATCCCACCACTAGATCTATTATTACAAAAGTTATATTCCCTGTATTTGATTTTAGAACTACTTAAACAAAAACCTTTAGACTCTAGGATTGACCTCCATGATTTAAGTTTTTCATCAACTCCCTCTCTAGTCTTATCAACAAGAAGAATATCATTAACAAAAAGCATAGACCAACGTACGTCATCTTGCAAATGTCTAGTAAGAGCATCCGGGACTAAAGCAAAAAGATATGGGTTTAAAGTTGATCCTTGATGTAATTCAACTAAAATAGAAAAATACTTGGTCAAATTATCTTGTGTTTGAACAAAAGTAATAACTCTTGTATACATATCATTTATGACTTGAATATAAGCATATTAATTCCTTTATTTTTTAGGACTCTCTAGAACACTTCTCTTGAAACTTTATCATATGCGTTATCTAAATAAATAAATAACATGTCTAAATCCTCCTTACTCTCTCTTTACTCCTCCATCAAACCTCTCAACAAATGCATAGCTTCCATAATAGATCTACGAGGCATGAAGCCAAATTGATTTTGAGAAACATTAGTATCATGCTGTAATCTATGCTTAATTACTCTCCCATAATTTTAAGGTATGCCACATTAAATCACCTTTATTCTTAAAATAAGGAATCAACACAATCTTTCTCCACTCATCTAACATCTTTTTAATTTTTAAAATAATATTAAAAAAATCTAGCAAGCCAACAAATTCTTTGATTTCCAAAGCATTTCCACACTTCTATTAGAATATCATCATATATTAAAAACACATGAAAATTTGACCATATGTAATTAAAACAAAAAGTCCAAAATGCATTGCTCATTACACCGACGGTCTTCTATCACCAAAAGAGCATCACCAATTTCATAAGCAAAGAAATTTTAAACAATAATTGCATTAATAAGCTTATTTTTTTGTGGTCATCAATTATTTTTATTTTGTTTTATTCTAAGTAAAATAATCCTTCCATGTGCCTTCTAACAATTGAAGCAAAAAACATATTTTAAATTTATTATGAGATTTACCTCTATCATGATTAGAAGAAAAAAATCGCTCATCGAATCTCCTTTTATCTTGCAATAAATCGCTAGCTGTTTTATTGCCTTCTCAACCTCAAAAATCACATCATTTAAAAGAAATAAATTATTAACATCTTCTAAGATTATTGTATCACAGCTTCATAATATGATATTTCAAAAGTATTTGTAAGAGGAAGGTAAAGAGTACAACATCGAAAAACAAAAGATCTTCATCATCAACAATCACATCCATATTTTTAATCTCAATTGATGGAATTCAACTCGCTCAAATATGATTTAAGAGGCATATATTCTTGCATGTGAAGCATGATTTTAAAAAATGATTTGAGGCATATGCCATGATGCACACTAAAAAAGCCATAAGGCTTGCACCTTATTATCCTCAGTGAGGCTTATGGCTTTTTATCGGAGGCGTTTGAGGCACCTCAAATGAGTTAATATTTTAAAAAGACTTTCCTATATTATGTTATATAATATTTAAATAAAATTATATAATATTTATATTATATTATACTTTCATTTTAGGTCAGCCAACCAATACCTCTATTTAGGTCGAGAGTTTGATTGGATACAAGATGAATGAAGAATCTAATTTATGTTATGTTTTTACAAAAATTTAAAAGATATAAATCTCAAGTTACAAAGACAGAGAAATCGTGCTGATGGAATTAATCATTTGATTGTTTATGATGTACAATGTAATGATATACAGGACTAAATTGCTGAGAGAGACTTATCATTCATCTTTGTTTTATCTTCTTCATACATGATTTCAAGCATACAGCCCATGAGTGTTTTTATAAGTCCCTATTGAACAAAAACACTACATATTTTGATTCTCCAAATGCCAAAACTCTTTAAGTTATCAAACTTCTTAATCTCAAAATTCACAATCATCACACATTTCATAACCTCGCCCTAATACCAGTTGTTAGAAAAATTAGTGTACTTTAACCAAAGGATAAGTATGATGAATCACAAAGTAACTACAAAAGCCAAAATAAAATTTATGTGATTTGACTTAATTATGCTTATGTCTACAACCTAACGGAGATCAAATAATGCATCAAGCTTCAAAAGACAACAACAACAACAACAACATCAAGCCTTTATCCCACTACGTGGGGTCGGCTACATGAATCCTTTTTCTCCATTGTGTCCTATTAAAAGTCAAATTCTCGTTTAAATCTAATAAAGAAAGGTCATTCCTAATATTTTCTAACCAAGTCTTTTTAGGTCTACCCCTACCTTTCTTAACATAAGTCAAATCTAATACCTCTACTCTCCTAACCGGGTCATCGCAAGGCCGCCGTTTTATGTGACCAAACCATCTAAGGTGACTTTCTCTAATCTTATCTTCTACTGGAGCTACTCCAACCTTTTCACGTATATGCTCATTTCGTATCCTATCTCTAAGGGTAAAGCCACTCATCCACCTGAGCATCCTCATCTCTGCCACACTTAACTTAGTATTATGCTTCTCTTTTAAAGGCCAACATTCGGCACCATAAATCATTGCAGGCCTCACTACCATCTTATAGAATTTTCCCTTAAGTTTGAGGGGTACATTTCTATCACATAACAAGCCCGATGCATTCCTCCACTTCAACCATCCAACTTGAATTCTGCTGATAATATCCCCATCTATTTCACCATCACTCTGAACAATAGATCCAAGATATCTAAAACGTGTACTCTTATTAATGACTTGATCGCCCAAAGTCACAATCCCCTCACTAGGTCTATTACTACTAAAATTACACTCCATATATTCTGTTTTAGATCTACTCAAGTGAAAACCTTTAGACATGAAATTCCTTCATCTCCTAAGCATTTCCACACCTCTATTGGAATATCATCAGGTCCAACAGCTTTTCCACCCTTCATTTTCTTTAAAGCCTCTCTAATTTCAGTTTTACTAATACGCCGATAAAAATATAAATCTTTATTTTCATCTAGGGTGCTAAGGTCACTATAGTCAATCTTATTTTCACACTCTTCATTAAAAAGTTTAGCAAAATATCTCATCCATCTTTGTTGAATATCATCTTCTAAGAAAAGTATTTTTTGATCTTCATCTTTAATACACTTCACTTGAACTAAATCCTTACTACTCCTATCTCTTTGTTTGGCTAACTTATACATATATCTTTCTCCCTCTTTAGTATCTAATCTATTATATAAATCACTAAAAGCTAATGCCTTTGCATCGCATATTGCTTTCTTAGCATCCTTACGAGCCACTTTATATATTTCCCAATTATCAGAATTTTTAAAATTAAACCAGTTTTTATAACAAAGCTTCTTATTTTTAATTTTTTCTTGCACATTAGGATTCCACCACCAACTATTTTTACTATTGGGAGCTTTTCCCTTTGATACTCCAAGGACATCTTTTGCAATATTCTTAATATCACTAGCCACTTTTTCCCACATAATATTAGCATCCTCATGCACAGACAAAATCTTAAGATCTAAAATCTTATTTCCAAAAATATTTTTGTTAATATTCTTTAAATGCCCCCATTTAATCCTAGAAAATTGTTTTACTTTATTTTTTATTTTATGCCCCTTTATCTTAAAGTCCAAAACTAATAATCGATGTTGGGTACATAAATTTTCACTCGGAATAACTTTACAATCTTTGCAATCTAAACGATTTGATTTTCTAATAAGAAAATAGTCAATCTGGGTTGTATTATATCCATTTTTATAAGTGATGAGATGCTCATTCCTTTTCTTAAATAAGGTATTAGCAATTGAAAAATCATAAGCTAAACAAAAATCCAATATGGTCTTGCCACCTTCATTCGTCGTTCCGAATCCATGGCCACCATGAATGCTTTTAAAATCATCTACCTCTCTACCAACATGTCCATTTAAATCTCTTCCAATAAAAACTCTTTCTCCAAGAGGTATATTTTGTATTAATTCTTATAAGTCATTCCAAAAATTTAATTTAGAACTCATATCCAAACCTACTTGAGGAGCATAAGCACTTATAATATTAACAATCTTATCATCAACAACAATCTTTAAAGCTATAATTCTATCTCCAATCCTATTAATTTTTATAACATTATCCTTTAAACTCTTATCTATAATAACATCTACACCATTTCTAGTACGACTCCTACCCGAATACCAAAGTTTAAATCCTAAACTATCAATATCCTTAGTCTTATCTCCAACCCATTTAGTTTCCTGAATGCACAAAATATTTAACTTCCTATGAATCATAATATCTATTAATTCCATTAATTTTCCTGTAAGGGAACCTATATTCCAAGTTCCTATCCTAATTTTAGTTTCATGGACTAGCTTCTTTGCCCACATACGTCCTTGATGTGGGAACCCTTGCCTATTTAACACTGCACCCGGGCGCCGGTGCAGCGGCCCTTGCACACTTGTCACTGTATTCAGGCCATACAGCGCGTCGCTTCCAGGGGACGCCCTAGCATTAACACAATTTCTTAAAGGATTCATGTCATTATTGTTCGACAAGTTTTACGCTGGCTGTCGACTACCTAACGCAACCCTCCACTTTTCTCATCAAGCTTCGAAAGAGAGACGAAAAATTGCAACTTATACAAACTTAGAGATATAGACAAAGATACAGTTTTCTCTAACTCTGAGAAAATGCAATCACCTATTGCTAAGATGAGAGCTATAAATGGAGAATTTGTTGTTGCTCCAGTTGCTCTGTCTCCTCTCTATTATAGAAGTCCAAGTGAGAACTATTCATTGCTATGACAACTTTTTCTCTTTCTAGAACAAGAAATTATAATATTTCTTCGTTCTTCAATAAGCTCAATAGCTGTCCTCACAAGCACCCAAAATTTTTTTCTTTTTCTTTCTTGAATGACACCCCTTCCTCTCTCTTTCTCTTTCTCTTCCCCTTTTATTGCTTCTTGTTGTAGGATGCATCAACACAATGAAACTCTCCTCAAACAGTGCCTAGAGGTGATAGGTAGCAAGTTTGAAAAAACCAAGTGGATGGTTGTAGATATCATAATGTTGTTGGGTGGAGGATACAAGATAATAAATTTAGGGTGGTAGGTAGAACTTTGTATGATTTAGGTCAAAAAAATTATCCTTATATATTAATAAACAAATAACATATAATACTAAAATTGGAACTGTATCTTATGTAGTTATGTTTTCATATACAGTTATCAAAATTAGTATAAGCACCTATCTCTCAGCTGCGGTTTACAACACAAAATATTGAACTTCAAATATGATATAAATTGCTTCGTAATATCAGAAAAATATTAGAAAATGTTTAAGCAAATCCCTCTTCTTCTAAATAAGTTGCAACTAAGACCCTCACTTTTTGAGACCCATAAGTAGACTGTAGACCCGTGGTTGTTTCACTGATTGATTAAAAAGGAGGTTCAAAACTATTTTCTAAATTAATTTTGCCATTCAAAATTCCCCCCTCATTATTTCCCTGCATAAACATACTATGCTTACCATTACTTTATCATCAGGCTTTCTAAGATAATTTCTTTGAAATCAAAATAACACTATCTTTTCAATATATTTTTGCCCAAGCGAACCACTAGCTGGACCTCATTGGACTAATCTCCAACAGATGCAGCAAGAGTAAAATCCAGTGGTGGCAAGCTGAAAACATTCAGTCATTTCCTCTGTTGTTGTTTACAGTAATGGTATGGACCTAGATGTGCATTTTGACATGAGAATGCAGCGAATGAGGAACCAATATGAAAATTATAATAGAATAAATGCATGTCCAAAACAGGAACCAAAACAATAATTTAAGAAAAAATGACCTCATGGCGCAATTATTTGAATAACCAAAGAAAAATTACAGCTGCAGCAAATAAGTACAATCAAGAAATCAAAGTTTTCCAAGCATAACCTAACATTATGTCATGATTTCATACATATGCGTGAATAAACTGGTACAAATTAAGAATCTGAGGGAAACAACCACACTTGCTAAGCAAAAAAGAACTTGAGATTGCAAAATCAGCAAGCATAAGTTTCTTCCCAGTGACCAGAATGTTACATAACTAAATGGGGAAGCCCGTCTCTTCAAATGCGGATGGTGAATATATTAACAGTAGTAACTAAAAACGTGTTTGAATAACATGCTATCCCATCCTAAGCAATATCTAGTGCAGCACAAGCTCATCATATACATAGAACAGTAACAAGATCCTAAACAAAAGCCTTGCATCGGAAAAATTATTCTGTGCGGACAACGGACACCGTCCGGAGGCGAATCAGAGCACGCCATGTCACCCTTTTACTGTGTACTGGGGTGATGTGGCACGCTCTTATTCGCCTTTGGACGGTCCGGTGTCCGCACAGAATAATCTCTCCTTGCATCTAGCATAAAAATCATCATCATCATTCCTTCACAAAGTGCAAAGCAAAATGTAATTTGAATACATGCATGGCTGGCCCCTCTTCATATGTACTTCAACATGTTCTAAAATATTACACTCATTCCTATTTTTTCTTGGCCAGCCCCTCCAATACGGATATGTGAGATTGCAAACAAAAAGTGTTCTAAAACAATCTTAATTGCCTTGTTCAACCATGTACTTGCTTAGAAAAGGTTAATTTCATGTAATATCTCTAATAGTTTTTATAAATACAATCTTCATGTAACCATATTGGACTATTGAATGAAATTGAAGATTGTTGATTGCTTGCAATAAAGATTAGTAGCTTGATGGTTTCCTCTCTTTGAAGAATTTGGTGAGTTCTTTAAGTTTTCTTGATATGCTTGTTTTAGTTTGATTATTCCTATCATAGCAACTAACGATGATTGGATTCAGTAGGTTGTACAGAGAACGGCAGGGAGTGAAAATTGGACTTATGGGCACTTAATGGTTCATTGAAATAACTATGTTCGGCTATTATTATGACCAGATCCGGCCTGATCGCATCCAACCCGATATCTACACATGAATGCCCCACGAGTAGTAACAAAATCTTATAGTTTCAATGCACTTTATAGATTTTCCTTTTGAAGCGTATAAATTTTTTTCAAAAAAAAAAAAAAAAAGAACGTGTGGCATTTAGTATGAGAAATGCTAAATTTTCACCACCATATCAACACAAAGCTAATTGATACAGCCCAACAAACGGGGGGTTAAGTTTATTGATAACCATTCTAAATAACACAGCAATCTACGAGAACAACAATTACGAGGTTGCACGGACATTAAAAAGCTTTGCTTACACTATTATAAATCAAATTGGACCAAGTGCAACCCCTTTAATCTTTTTCAGAATGCCAAAATCTAATACAAAATAAGAAGGTAAAGGTCAGACTCGAGCTCTCAGAAGAATTTAACAAAAAAAATCTCAAAATAAAAGGAAGATCATCTAGTTCACGGTTACAAGTAGAAGGATTTCGCTTAACCTTAAAGATTGACATGAGGGAAACCTCTCTTCGAATAATTCGTTTAATGACAAACCAAAAACTAATTTCTCTCCAAATTAGACACTCCCATTGAAGAATAACAGGTTAATCCTAAGATGAAGCACATCCAATTAGACGGAGGAAGCAGTGCCAACAGTTCTTCAAGATCATACCGTAAAGAGATTGGTGCTCTTGAGGCGATTCATCTTCAGGTCCTTCTTAGGTTTGACTAAAGGCCACTTTCCACCGATTTCCTTAACCTTTTTCTTCTTCATCATCCGGAATTCTTCTTCGTCCCTCGCTGCCATCTTCGCCGTCGTTTCAGAAGACCCAAGAATGTACTAGGTATGCCTCGGTAAGGAGAACTTCCTTGTTTGTTTTGGAGGGGAAATGGGTAAGGAAAACTTACCGAAATGTCAACCTACCATACGAAAAAACGAGTTAAAAAAATTTGGAAATTTTCAAAATTAAATTCCTATTTCAATAAAATGCTCAAAAATATAAACACAACAACATTAAATTTGACTCAATCCGAGTTCAAATGGGACCAAATCGAATACCCGAAGTGCATTTGAAAAGTTCAAGTCATAAATTGGATGATCAAACTATTTCCAAACATGACATGCTTATAGCCGAATTGAGCGGCTCGACGAGACGAATCCAACGAGCCCAACATCGTTAAATTTTGATATCATTAAGACATTCAAACGCATAGTAAACAATTCACGATCAAGGGAATCAACATCTGCCATCTATTCAAACCACTCTCAACCTATTCATAATCTTCCTCTTATATATTGGTCATGTCACAATCAAAAAATTATAAATAGGCATCTCATTTCTCATGAAAGATGACCCAAGCAAGGAAGAGAAGGAAGTGAGTTCTCTTGCCATCAAACTCCTCCTCAACCAACCCCTAACTTACGTCTGGCCACCGATTATCGACTGACTTCTATCGGGGCACTGATGGAATCCGAACTTCCGCTGGACGACCAATTGACACCGGATTTCCGCTCAGCCACCAATTGACGTCGTGCTTATGGCCGAATGATGTCGAACTTCCGACTGACGCTGGACTTCTACCCAACTGCTAACTAACGTCGAATTTCTATTCATTCACGACCTGATGCCTTACTTTTGTCCGACCTCCTTTCATAACTAGATTTCAACGTGATGGTTGACCATTGTAATAGGATCATCCTTAATTTCAAGGATGAATCAATTACATTTATTCTATTATAACACTAGTGGAATCATTTCAATTGGGGGTAGCCCCTGATTTTTCATTTTTTCCAATGTTTCTCACATAAAAATTTTAGTGTTTCTTTTTTCTTCTATTTGTGTGTTAAATATCCGTACAATATTGAGACAAAAAAATCTAACTCTATCTCCAAGTATCTTCTAGCCCGCAACAAATATAAATGTAACTAATATATAAATTTGTAAATTTAATATATTATTAATTAATGTTATATATTTATAAATTATATACAAAAATTATATTATAATTTTTATATATAAATCTTTTATGATAAATAATTTATCATAAATAGATAAAAAAAATTTATAGTGTATGTACAAATAAATGAATAAATTATTATTATTAACCAAAAAATAAATATTATTCACTTTATAAAGAATTAATTAAAAATATGTTTAAAAAATTATACTGTATATATATTGTGAGTTTCATAATATCAATTTCATTTATTTAGTTCCACATCATTTGAAATTTTTTTCTTAATATTGTTTATATATCTTTTTGAGTTTGCATGTGTTAAGAACTCATTATGAAGTAGTGGGGTCATGCGAGGATGCTTCATTAATGTTTGGGGGAAAATAATTATGATAAGAATTTTATGTTTAATTAAAAAATAAGTATTTAAGTTTAATTTAATTTGTTAAATTGTTAATATTATTTAATATTAAAACTTTGATGTAATAAATTACTTGATTTAATTCTTTAATTAATTAGGCAATTGAACCGGCCAGTTCAAAGGAATTGAGGCCTGTTCGTCAATTGAACTGGAGGTTCTGGACGATTTGATTCAGAAGTAGTTTTCAGGATGGACTGAACTGACTTTATGACCAATTCACGGCTAAACCAATCGGATTCCTTGAATAATAGTATTATCTTATATTTAATTAATTCAAAAGTAAGGCCAATTAACAAAGTTAAGGGGGCATGTAAGGGCACAACTTATTTGGATGCATAGGGATTGTCAAAAATATTATATAGGGATTGTCAAAAATATTATATAGTCAGTATGAGAAGAAAACAATCCAACTGTTGGTGGCCGACTGATGGCGGTTTGATAGCATTGGTCGGTCAACAACCTCTAATAATATTGATTGCGTTGTGATGGTCCAATGGTAGAGGTTTGTGGACAATGGTGATTTGACGATGGTGGTTTGGTGACAACGATTTCAACAATTGTGATTGGGTGACGACACTTCAACCAAGTTAAATCTCGACAACAATGGTCGGGTTGCAGTGATTTAACGACGAGGAGATCAGCTAGCAGTGGTTCGACCATGGGAATCGGGCAATGCCGAATTGGCGATAGTGTTGGTTCAACTACAGTGGATGGGTTGTAGTAGTCTAATGATGGCGATCAGGCGACAATACTCTGATGGTGATTGGGTGGTAGCGATCTGATGAAGGTGGCTAAGCAGTGGTCTGATGATGACGGTCAGATAGTGGTTCAATGGTAGCGATCAAAATAATGATGGTAGTCGGGCGATAGTAGGACGAAGATCTAATTAAATGTCCCAAAATTTTCAATTACACTTCAACTAGTTGATTTTATTATATTTGGATGCGATTTGACTCACTTTTGATGTTGATAAATTCGTCTCATTAAGCCATTTGATTCGACTATAAGCGTTGAAATTGGAGTTTAAATGATCCTCATGAATATGCATTAAGATTCATGTCCATTCAAACCAATTGTTCACGACCAATCAAATATAATGTAATGTTTGTAGTTTTCATTTTATTGTTCATAATACATAATATAGGAAAACAAATAAAAAATATTTTGTCACGTAAGATTTTTATTTATTTATTTATAATAATACGATAAGTACTAGTTACCCCGATCAATTTTCTCTAAAATTTAAGAACATAGATATGCTATGCTAGGTGAAGAATCTCATACTCTCAGTTAGAACTATGAATAGGTGGTGAACAAAAAGAAATATGCAACATCATATGTATAAGATTGTGTGAGACAAAAACTGTTCAACTTGATCTAAGGCATCATTTGAGACAATTTTCTTCCTGCATTTCACAATAAATTTCTAGCACAAATTTTTTTTTGAAGCGATGAAAAAATAGTGACCAAAAGTTATCTTTATAAAGCTTAAAATGACCTGTGTGCTTTCGCTAATGCCAACCAAATAGGATCACCAGGACTTCAAAGGTGGGCAATCCATTCCTTGAGGTTGAAACTTCTTCGTTTGGGACACATTTCTTACAGCTTCTTAAAACTGCTTTCTAGTACAAAAATTAAAAAAAAAAAAACTAAAAAACAGCTTTAAGGAACAGTAAGAAAGTCATCCAAACGAAGCTTTAGATTCTGTTTGAGGCACCAACTCGGCTGTGTTACATTTTAAGACGCCTCCTTGGTTTTGTTTGAGGCATTTCATTTTAACAGAGGTGTAAAAATTTGCCCGTTCGAATGTTGTTTTTGGTGATCAATATATATATGCTGAGTTTCGCGGTTTTGATAAGAGAAAAAGTGTAAATACTCCTCTTTCGACGGTGAAATTATTCTGTGTGGAGATCAGATGTTGAATGTCATCCGGAGACTAATCATAATATCACGTCAACGGTACCAAACGGTACCGATCCAATATACAGAACAAAAAAATGATATGACACGTTCTGGTTGGCCTCTAAAACTGAAATTTTGCACCTCCGCCTTCGAGAGCACTTCACCTCTAAACAGTTATTCTAAAAAATCTCCTTTCGTTGCTTGCAGTTTGGTTGATCAAAAGTACATCATTGCACATCTGTTCTCCTTGTCGATCGAACATATCTGAAATTCCTAGTTGGGAAGGTAAAATTTACCGAAGCTCCCTTTTGAATTTAATTTGCACCCTCATTCTGCCTAAAAATTTCATATTGGTTCATGAAATCTCTTTCCCTGTAGTATCTGCTTCAGCATAGTTTATTTTTCTGCCATTTTTTCAGCTTCTTAGACTATCTCCAACCGTTCGACAAACAACTGAATGGAGGCTCTCAAACGTCACAACCGAATGTCATTTCCTCCGTCATTTGATCGCAGTTGAACAGTGCGATTGTCACTTCCGCCATTCTTTTCTCTCTACCGAACTTGCCTAAAATGGCGCGAAAGAAGCAAGCGATGGTTAGGAGGCAAAATGTCATTCCTTTGGAGATGAATCACAGTACTTTTTGGTTTTACTGCATTTTGCATTGAAAAATGAGAAAAAGTATTATTGCATTTTGCAGTGAAAAATGAGAGTTTCGGTTGGAGATGCCCTAACTGCTATCAATAGCTCATGAGGATGGAGGTGGATGTGATTTTGTTTGATTGTGTTGCAGTCATATATCTTCTTCACAAACTTTTTTTTTTTTTTTCATTTTCTTTCAGTGAAAATCAATCATCGAAATATATTTGTGTATGGCCTGTATTG
This sequence comes from Dendrobium catenatum, assembly GCF_001605985.2. Classification (NCBI taxonomy): domain Eukaryota; kingdom Viridiplantae; phylum Streptophyta; class Magnoliopsida; order Asparagales; family Orchidaceae; genus Dendrobium; species Dendrobium catenatum. The sequence continues at coordinate 1,529,713 of NW_021319099.1, read as the reverse complement.
ATCAATTATTCCGATAAATTTTTTCAATGAAACCTTTACTTTATTTGTTCCAAGCTAGTTATTGTTTTTGGCCTTTTAATTACACAGTGCTATTATTTTTAATATATTTATATACATTATATTAAACTCACCTAAGCAAAATTAATAATTATAAAATTCCCCCGGATTAAATTTGAGCTAAAACGTTACAATCCAAATTTTTACAAATTTCATAGCTTTTGAAAGTGCACATAATTTATTGGTTAATGCCAACCCTACCATCTTAAGTAGAACAAAAAATACATAAAAATTATTTATATATTTACATAATTGATAGCAATGATGCAATATTATATTGTCTATGTCGTAGATTTACTATAATTAATTGTAATGAATTATAATTTTAATTTTTAAAAAATATAATAAAATCTAAAAACGTCATTAACAAAAATAACTTTAAAATATGAGCACCTCCCCTTTAGTTTCTCAAACTCTATCTATAAAGGTGTTAAAAAATGACATGGACTCAAATCTGACCAGAAAAATTAGGTTCATGTTGACATATTTAATAAACGGGATGAGTTTAGATCTGAAATTTTGATATATTTATTAAACATGTTGGATTTAGTTGACCCGCCAACCTGATTTTGACCCAAAATGACCCATTTAAATTATTATTTTTTCCTTAATTTTTATATTTGTTGATATGATTATCTTATTTTTTTATCAATTAATAAAAAATCTATATATTTAAATAAAAACGGGTTATTGGGCTGAGTTTGGGTCACTGAGATTGCTAACGAGTCACGTTTGAGTTCGCATTTTTTATCTGTTTATTAAACGGGTCAGGTCAATTCTAGACTTAAACCCGACCCATTGACCCAATTTTGACACGCATTACCTACAACTTCCTTATATTGAAAGTCACCATATGGATAAATATGTATAGCACATTCACAATGAGAAGGGTGGATCTCTCTTTCTCTCTCTATAAAAAAAATTATTAATGTTGCAGTATTATTGACAATGAATAGAGGAATGGCCAACACATGAGTTGTGCTGTTTTGCCACTATTATTGAGACAAAGGGAAACCATGGAAAGATAATGCTAAGATTGAATTTCAAGACAAGAATGGAAAATAATGGTATCAGTAAATTCATCAGTATTGTTCTACTCTTTTCAATTTCAAGCTCTATAATTAATGGCTTGCAGCAAGAGGGCAAGTCCATAGGATATTGTTATGTAGTTACCGCTTATTATTAGGAAAACACGAGGCATGCTGTGGACGAGATGTGCCGTGATGAACTCTACGAGACACAGACCTGCACAAGTTAAAATGTCGTCAAGTTCAACGAAGGGAAAGGGAGACAGAGACTGTGATAGGAAGATGATATGATAAGATGGATTAATTAATATATAAATAAGTGACTTGATCGGTCATACCTTGCTCCATCGAAATAAAAGTCTAAGACTTAAGCTTTGTTCGGAACAAACTTTCTAACTTTTTAAAAAAAAAGTTTTTTTAGTGCAAAAAATTCTTGAACTAAAATTTTTTATACTAGAAAGTTGTTTTAAAAGTGGTTCATTTTATTGGTAGAGACAGTCATCTTCCAGGAAAATTATTAGGTGCGGACACCAGACTTAGAGGTACCTCCGAAATCCAATAAAATATCAACACGTGGAGTGGACATGCGGATATTCAATTGGATTTATTTTTTACTTTATATATCTAATGTGTTCGCGGAACTTTAAGCCAAGCGCAGATAAAGTGCAGGTAAAGCGCAGTCAAAAAGCGCAACTAAATCGCATGTAAAGCGCATTCAAAAAGCGCAACAAAAGAACGGTCAAAGCGCAACTAAAGTGCAACTAAATGGCAGATAGAGCGCACAAAAAGTGCAACTAAAGTACACTCCACGTTTCAAATTTTATCTCCACGTGTCAAATTTTATCTCTACGTCCGATGTCTGTACCTAATAGTTTTTCCATCTTCCATGGTGTTCACACATATGCAAAGGAGACGAAGGAGGATAGATAGAGGAACGGTGGTAGAAAAGCAAGGGTGGGGATCAGAGGGCTGCCTAGTTGATAGTGAAAACATGGTTTGGAGACAAGGAAGATTAGAGATGAGTGCAATAAAAAAATGTAGTATTCATCAAACTATCAATAGGTTGTTGCAGGGTCAGGATAAACAGGGAGGAGAGAGAGAGAGAGAGAGAGAGAGAGAGAGAGAGAGAGAGAGAGAGAGCAGCCTCAATATGAGGTGAAAGAACTAAGACTGAGGCCATGCTGCTAGATCTGGGTAACCAATATGGGATATGCTGGACAGTCTTGTTAAAGGCAAGCATTGAAGCGCACTTCAACGGGGAAGAGCTGCGATGTGGAGCAGACACGTGCTGTAGCCTAGCACAAGCACAGAAAAGGAAGAGAGCAGGTTGCATGAAGCTCGAGCACACAACCATAGCACAAGCATTGGTAAGGTTCTTGGTAGTTCATCTTTGAGCTGACAAGTTGTAGCTTTTGGGATCGTCCCACATGCCCAGTTGAATGAACAATTTAATAACAAAATAAAAAGAAGCGAGAACTGCAAAAGACAGCTTATGGCTAGCGAAGCGAACAGCAGAAGAAGACTCCTGACCTTCTCATCTCAGTATGACGAACAATTATTACGTCTTCCGACCGGATGCAGAGGAACATAAAAAACTCGGTACACCTCGGTATAGGCGCGATTTTGCCTACAACCGGATGTTCCTCTGTATCCTTACACCGGACGAAATAAAAGTTCCAGTATGACAGTATCCAATTTCTCCTCCACACTTGAACATCTCAATAGGAACACTAACCTTCTCAGTTGTGTAAGGTAGTTCTTTATAGGCATTAATTAGGTCCCACATAATAAAGCCACCTACTACAGTGCAGAACCATTTGCTTCAGCAGTTTCAGCAACTGCAAAACTGCCTACAGCAGTTTCGGCAACTGAAGCCAACTAGCCCACTACTTGTTCTTTGCGGTTATTGTATTTCTATTAACTGCTGTTTTCAACTTTATAAATGCATAAAGAATCAATTGTAAAAGTACCGTGCGAGATTATCTAATGAAAGCTTAAGTTCTGTTTTCTGCTTGCATTATCTTCTTCTATGTTTTCTCTATAGAGTTGCAAATTCTTCTATATTGTTTATCATTTTCATCATGGTATCACAGCTGCTTGCATAACTGCAATGGATACATCTCAAGCCTCTTCAACCAATGTTCCGCCTCCAGCCATCAATCCGACTACACCATCTGAAACCCCCATTCTTGCTTCCTTACAGTTCCTTGTTTCTAACATCACGAATGTTATTCAAACTCAGCTTCTACCCGACAACTACCCCACATGGCGAACTCAAATCCACAAGTTATTTCTTGTCAATGGGTTCACTGGGTACCTTGATGGCACCATTTCTTCCCCGCCCAAATATACCCTCTCCAATACAAATCCCATTAACCTAAATCCTCAAAATACCCAATGGCTACTTCTTGATCAAATCTCTCAGTTGCTCTTCTTTCTACCATATCTGCTTCTATTCTCCCTTACATACTTAACTTAGACTCTTGCATGCAATTTGGACAACTCTTGAGCGCCGATTATTTTCCACCAACCGTTCTACAGTTATTCAACTCAAGAACGAGCTTCACTCCCTCACCCATGCGAAATCAATCCATGACAAATTACCTTTCTACTGTTAAACGTTTGCTGGATAATATTGCATCAGCTGGTGGACTAATTGATACCGAAGATGTCATCCTATATATTCTAAATGGCTTGCCTGCAAACTATAAAGCTTTTAAAACTGCAATCAGAACCAAGCTTACACCCATTTCCTTGGATGCCTTATATTCCTTACTTTATAGTGAGGAGGTTAATCTCGCCACATATTCTTCAAAAGAACTTGCCATAACATATTCTTCAACACTCACCAATACTCAGTTTACGCTTGCCTCAACCAAGGGGCATGGTCGCACTACTTACTTTCGAGGTCGTGTACGCGGTAATCCTACAACAATAACAACTGCAAACAATGTCACTTTCAGGGCGGCAAATCCAAATCACTGACTACTTATCAAATATATATGTGGACGATGAGGACACTCCGTCTTCTCATGTTCGCATTGTGCCAACCTACAATATACTCCTTCACCATCGCAGGCTCTACTAACCGAATCCTCCTCAACCTCCTCTGCGCCATGGTATCTTGACAGTGGGGCAACATCACATCTAACACCAGAGTTACACTCAATACATGATGCCTCTCGTTATCAAGGCTCCGACCAAGTTATCATTGGTAATGGTAATGCTCTACCTATTGCACCTTCTGGCAAAGGCCTTTTGTCGACCCCCAACCGTATGCTTACCTTAAACTCTATTTTTCATGTTCCCAACTCATTCCATAATCTTCTCTCTATTTCTAAGCTTGCGACGGATAATAACTGTTCTATTTTGTTTAAATCTTTTGGTTATCATATAAAGGATCGGAAGACTCATCAACCACTTTTCCAGGGACCATGTCTTAACGGTTTGTACCCGATTTCTCTCCGATCCACTGCACTCATTACGGCCTCTACGTCCACTCTTTGGCACCAGCAGCTGGGCCACCCCAATTCAGCAACTCTTTCTATTATTTCTAAGTCATTTCCACATTTCTTTATTTATTTCCCTTCTCTACATCTATATGTAACTCTTGTGCTTTAGCCAAAAGCCACAAGCTTCTGTTCAATGAATCCACTAGTCTTACTACTGCTCCACTTGAATTAGTTCATGCTGATATTTGGGGGCCATCTCCTATCAGACTATCATTTATACTACTGGTTTTTGTTACTATTTACTTCTTATAGGTGATTACACACGATATAATTGGATATTTCCTCTAAAACTCAAATTTGAGACAACACAGACATTCATCCAATTCAAAAAATTCATTAAAAAACATCTACAAAAACCCATTCGCACCCTTCGCACTAATGGAGGTGGCGAATTTTTAAATAAAACTTTTCATAATCAATCAGCATGGAATTCAACACCAGTATACATGCCCATATACCCCTCAATAAAATGGTGTTGCTGAATGCAAACACCGTCATCTCCTCGAAACTGTTCGTACTCTCCTATGCGAATCCAAACTTTCTTACCACTTTTGGGTTGATGCTCTTCTTATTGCCATTTATCTTATCAATCGTCTACCCTCTCCCACTACCTTGCATAAATCTCCCTTCCAACTACTATACAACAAACCTCCAAACTACTCCCATCTCCGAGTATTTGGGTGTAGATGCTATCCATGGCTTCAATCCTATTCCTCAAATAAACTTCATCCTTGATCCACACCTTGTATTTTCATTGGCTAAACCTCAAACCAAAAAGGCTACAGATGCTATGATCCAACTTCTGCACGCATCTTTACCTCAAGGCATGTCATCTTTGATGAATCTAGCATACCACCACCAACCATCGTCCCTATCTTACCACCAACAGAACATTCGTACTTACCACTACCTCCCATTTTCCCTTCCAAACACTCTCCAACATTAGATTCAAACACCACTCATAATTCGGTCACACATGTGCCCTCCTCTACAAGTTTCCAGCAATTCCCTTCTCCTCTTTCATCTTCTACTCCCACTCATCTACTTCTTCCCCCTCCAATTCAACATATGCTTCTCCACAAACCCCTCCACCACAAATTCGCCACTCAGCTACAAACAAGATTTCTTAAACCCCACCAAATTCTCGATCTCAGCCACACTCCTCAAACGACACCTACCACTTATAATTCAGCCATTAAAAGTCCTGAATGGCGTAAAGTCTTATCAGATGAATTCAATGCCTTACAAGCTCAAGGCAAATGACTGGCGTAAAGCCTTACCAAGGTTAGGGTAACCAAACCCCATTAACATTTTATTTTTATCTAGTAAATGCCTCAATTTATTAAAACTTAGCCAAGTTGTCTCAATTTAGCCCGATAAGTAAAAATAATGCCATCCATATGACAAATGATTGCTAATCATTTAACATTTCAGGGTAGGAAGTTAGGGTATCTTGCATTTGGCCTTAAGAATATTCATGCATCTTCACTGCACTATCATAATTCCTCCCATGATCGAAGTCTTCGGCAGCAGCATCCTATGTTCATGCAATTGGCTAAAAAGTTTAATGATTGCTTACCCAAAAAAAAAAAAAAATGTGGAGCACTAAAAAGCTTGAACAAAAAAAAATGTAGAACAAAAGATTAGTAGGCAATCTACTAGAGATGTCATAGTGGAGCAAGCCAGCAAGGCTTGCAGTGAGAGTTGTGCGAGAAGGATCGCCAATTTGTCGTGGAGTTTCAAGGGCAAAATAGTTCAAGAAAGTAATATCTATTGTCGGTTTAGATGTCGTGTACTAGCAAGTGGTGGTGTTCAGATTACATACCTTCTACGCCTGCTTCTACTGCGACTTCTTCTAGGGGTTGTACTTCGGTTTGCCCTCCTTGACATACTTCCCTCAGATATTTTCACCTAAATGCAAGCAAACAATTAATGGGTTGGGTAAGTGCAGCCTTGCAAAACTGGTTGTGGAACTATATTTTATCATTTTTATTTAAGATTTAGGCTTTGTTTGGAACAACTTTCTCATTGCCTCTTAAAGCAGCTTTTTAGTACAAAAATTAAAATTGTTGTACTAAAAAGCTATTTTAAGAAACAGTAAGAAAGTCACCCCAAACAAAGTCTTACTAGGAAACAAGATTCTGTATTGTTCTATCCAACGAACATGTTAATAAATACCCACATATATAAGATCATTTAACGGGTGAAATCCTGCATTTAATAATGTTGGGTTATTCTATAAAGCTTCTGTTCTCAATAAGATGGAAGAGTGTTGCTTATGGCCGAGAAACCATGGAGGTGGGGATGCCCTGTACGCTTTTCATTGCTCATTTTCTACGGAAATAAAAAATTATAATGTTCAAGATTCTTATGTAAGCAAAGCAGCTGAAAATCACCACCAAATAATATTCTCAATGAATTTTTTTTTTTCTTTCTATTTATGCAAACTACCGTTGGTCGGATATCATGGACTTTTTTTTTTTAGAAGACCAAACTTCTTTCTAGGCCCCCAATGCATTTCATGGATCTACACAATGTGTCCTGCTATCTAGCTTGCATAAATCAGCTTCCATGAAGTTGCTAATATATATTGGGGCTATATTTCAGTACTATTCTATCTTAAGGGCCTATATTCTGCTAAAAAAAAGTAATACGGAGTAAAATAACTACAGTAAAAACTGAATGTAATATATTGAAAATATTTGAGTTGTTTGATTGAATACATTACAAATATAGGAGTTTATTTCTTTGTGTTTAGTTTGCAGTAAAATTAATATAATATAAAAGACGGTGGTGGTAGTAGCGTCATGACGTGAGTAGTGACCGCAACGATAGCAGTTAGCAGTACCACTGCAACAGTGGCCAACGGAAATTTTGATGTCGGTGACTGGCAACGACATGAGACACTAGGCAATGACAGTAACAAGCAGTGGGGGCGGTGGCCAACAATAGGCTGTCGGGGCAGTGGCCAACAACAGGCTGTCGGGGCGGTGATTGGGGCCAACATTACTTCACACAAGTTGCATATTTGGAATTCAACCAAATCGGACGAATTAAAAATAAATTAAAAATAAAATATATGGTAAATTATAAATTGTAAATTCACTTACAAAATACTTTGCATTTGAAATACAACTATCCAAAATTTCTGTGTTTGCTTTACTTTACACCTAAAATACAACCCCGAAGTAAGCATTTATACATAAAACACATACACTGATAAGTAAGTATTTGACATAAATATACAAAATTTCATAATCAAACATTAGACATGCACTTGCGAACATTTTGCATAACAAACACCCTTTTATTAGCATTTATGCTATTGTATATATTTAACATGTTGAGCCCTAATAATTGTCCTAAACTTGCCTACTTGATAATAGCTCAATTTCTACTGGACTCAAAAGTAAAATCAGCTTTCTTCAACTTGAGGATAGCTTAGACATAAATCAAGTTCAAGTTGAGTTGAAAAATGATCGATCAACTTTTGAGTTTTTTGAATCATTCTTATTAATTTTGTAAATAATATAAAAGTTTAACTAAATTAACAAAAATATTTATAATGTAAATTTGCATTTAATAATTTCAATGCATATATATATATATATATATATATAAAGAGAGAGAGAGAGAGAGAGAGAGAGAGAGAGAGAGAGAGAGAGAGAGAGAACATGTTATGTGGCGTCATTAACTCAATTTTGAGTTACATTGAACTATTTTTAGACAAAATCATTGATTTTGATTCGAAATCAAATTGCTAAAACTTGACTCGAGACCATCCTATTCTGTTGAAATCCTTTAGGCTTCAATTTCAGAAATTTTTACATTATCTAAAATTTCATTTAAAAAATTCTTCAAATTAAGCTAATTCAAGGAACATTAAAATCCCTAAACATTGCAACCCTTAACGAAAAGGCAATAAATTTAATTTACAATTTTAAATTTGAACTATGCTTACCCGAATATAGGATTTTGCAAAAGGATTTCTAAATTCAGTTCTATCAAGCTTGCAAACCTGGAGAAACAAATATAACATTTACGTACAAACAAAAAACTAAGCAAAAAAAAAAAAAGTACTGACAGTGTGAAACTTACAGCATATTTCATATCATCATAGCTAGTGTAGTGAACAATACCCATAGCTCCTGAAATAAGATGTAATGGAAATGTCCAAAATCTTAAAGATATAATTATGGGTAGAAACGTTAAATGAAGTGTAAATACGAAGAAAGAGGAATGGAATGGGAAAAAAATTCTCCTCACAAAAAAGCAGCAAATACAGTAAACTATTTTAATGTTCGAGAAAAAAATTCTCCTCACAAAAAAAGCAGCAAATACAGTAAACTATTTTAATTCCCTCGAGCGGCAGTCGCCTCTTTAGTGGGGGTCCCAAAGCGCCGGCTGCGGGTACAGTGACGTGGGTGGCCCGGTAGATCGGCCGGGGTTTACAGACCGCCAAGCGCGCTCGGCGAAGCCTGGTGTGAGAGGGGATGGTTCCTCATCACCAATATATATATATATATATCTGTGTGTGTGTGGAGCTTCTCCAATTTGTGACAAGTCTCAAAACATATTTTTTGCGTCCATATAGCTAAAGTCTAGCAAATAGCATGTATTTTGGCACAAAAATGGAGAGGAGGATTGTTGCCCTTGTTCATACTAAATTCTTCCAAATATTTTTAAATTACTTTGTTGCCATATTTTCAGCGGAAAATTGTTATATAACTGGATTCTCTGTTTACAATTCTTACATTCAACTTACCTCATAAAATATAGATCATCCAGGAACAATAATTTATGAAGTTTAAAAGTTGCTTTCACTAATACATATAAACTTACTCAGTGGAGAAGGAAAACTCTGCACAATAAGATCTTATGCCATTAACAGATAATCTCAAAATTCTGATTCAGATAAACCTGTATAGGCCTACACACTAACAACACATAACATTGCCATGACGGAAACATTAATTACATGAGTTCAATTTTCAGGCTGGCAGAGATCAATGTTTGAGATTTCATGACCTCACTTTCATCTAGATTGAATTCAGGAATTTTCCAGCCATAACTTATTTAGTTTTGATCATTGAACACCAAAACTGAAAATTTGTAAAACTGGAGAATTTAGAATTGCAGAATGAAAGTAGTTAAAAAATGAAGTTATCAGCTTAAAAATTCCATATTTTAAAAGGTAATCTAAAACATTAAATGACATCCACTAACATTAAATTCTTATATTTGAATTCAAACAATTGCATAGAATTCCACGAGTTATAATTCAAAGCATAAAAATACTTTTATGAATTTTTTATAAATTTATAAGGAAGTTATTCATGTACTAAGTACAAAGAGTAATCAGAATATCAAGAGTTAATAAGAATTTTACATGTACTTTAGGAAAACTTTTGACTAAAATAGTGGTTAACATTATTTCATCAAAATATTGCCTAGCATTTATATGATTTATTCTTAGAAATCCTTGCCAAAGACTTGATCTTTGAAAATGTCAAAGAGGATTGAATCAACTAGAAATCAATAGTATAGAAGCCAAATGAAAAAGAGGGACAATATTGATTCTGAGAAATTAGGTAACCAAACTATTCTATGTTGAGCCTTGTATTTTAAAATTCAATTTAAGTTAAAGTTGATCAATTTATTTTAGAAGGTTATGGCTCATATTCTAATAACACAAAAGAAAACACTCAGGAAGGTGAGGACTTGCAATAAAATTGTAAGAAAAAACATTGGTCTCGAACCCTAGATCTAAGGTGATAACCATCGATGGGTAAAACTTCAACCTACATCATGCAAAATATAAGGGACTTGCAAACTTGAAACCCCACCTAGGAGTAAGTCAACTGGACTCTGTACTTACAATCCTACGTGGAAAGGATTATCAGCTAATCCACCAAGCACTTTTAAAATCACGAAGTCCGATCTCAATGCATGTGCAAGATAAGTAAGGCGAGTTTGATTTAGAGAATAGGACTTACAACTTGACCACTTAAGATCCTGATTATGTATATAATGCAAATGCTAATTCACAAGACCATTATTTTTATTAATTAGTCTTTAATGTGATGTTCTTTATCTACATGTGATTCCCTGGGGCATGTATGATTATCTTCATTTTGAAAACTTGTTTACCTTTAGATAAGCCATGCAATTTCGTTATTGAACTTAAATTTTAATTGCTAGAAAATTTGTCTCCTATGAGTCTACTGCATAAAACATGTCCAGGCCATGTTGACATAATTTCTGTGTCGACTCGAATCGAGTCAAATCTGACCCGATCAGATTCGATTGAACCTAATCAACTCAATTGATCCCCGTCGAACCAATAACGAGGCTAAATACGAGGATCTAGTAGTGGGTCTTGAAATTTCCATTTCAGTCAGGATTCAGAACCTTCAAAATTTTTATGATTCTCATCTTGTTATAAATTAGGTATTCGATGTCTACAAAATTAAGCTTGAGTTAGCCTATTATCATCAACGAGTTCTTAACGTCATCGAATAAATTTAGACCAACAAATTAGCTCGAGTTCCCTGAGCTCAAAATAGCAAGGTAGACTCTGGCTAAATTAGCTAAGGAAATCACAAGTATGAACGATGAGCCTATGTTGATTGGAGTCCACACTCGTCGGGTCTTGGAGCCAACAATTTTGCAATTCCCGCAGGAAGAGGGATTACCAAATTCTAAACAGCAGGATACAACTCCGGTTAATCCTCAACCTCCCCAACAAATCATTCCTGAAAATATGTCGACTGAACATCAAGTAGTCAAGAGAAGGTGCAAATCTAACGTGGCCTTAGAATCATGGTGGTATTGAAGAACAAGATGATTGGAGGTAGTCGTTCATTGATTATTTCAGATAAAGTAAATTACCAGCAGACAAATCGCTAGGTACGCAAATCAGGAAAAGAGTGTTGCGATACACGTATGTCAACTACACACTATATTGAAGAGCTTTTGACTAGATGGGCTAAGTTTTTTATGGACAAATATAATCGGATCAATTGATCTGTTATCATCCGCTAGACACCACTTCATATTAAGAGCAACTAACTATTTTTTCAAGTGAGCAGAAGCGGCTCCATTCAAAGAAGTCGCCTCTGAGCATGTGATCAACTTGTTCACCCACAATGTTGTTTATAGATTTAGTGTATTATGCCGCATAATCTCAGACAATGATAGAGCTTTCAAAAGTACTAAAATTCATAAGTTTATTGATCAGCACAAAATCGATTGGCTATATTCATCCATGTACAACCCAAAAATAAATGGCTTGGTAGAGGCCTTCAACAACACTATGATGAAATTACTCAAGAAAATTCTCATCAAAGATAAAAAGAGAATGACACACCAAGATGGTGGAAGCATTATGAGCATATCGTACAACTTACAAGACGCCAACTAAAGCCACTCCTTACGCATTGGTGTTCCGAGTTGAAGATGTGCTGCCACAAGAGATTGAGCTACGACCACTTCGGGTAACTGTCCAACATGATCTCACTCAGGAGCAAAATGCTCGCCTGAGAATTGAAGAGCTCAACACACTGATTCTTCTGTCAGGTTGGGTCGACTACCTCCTCTTACTAAGAGACTAGGAACCATGATGACTCGGCACAACGGAACCATGAGATCTTGATTAGTTCTATCATTATTCCCACTACCATCCGCTTTAAGTGCACGGTGATATAAATTTTAATTTTCAAATACTAAATTCTGCTGCTACTATACGCCAAATACTATGTATCTCTTTAAAGACTAGCCACTACAAGAAAACATGTCATTTCCGGCAAAATTTCCGGCGGAAATAAATTCATCACAAATTTTGGCGGATTTTCCGGCGGATTTCTGACGGAAAATTTTCACCAAATTTCCGACATAATTTTTGACTGTCTTTCCGACGGATTTTTTTCGAATGAATTTCCGGCGTAATTTCCAGCAGATTTCCGACGAAAATTAAAAAAATAAGTTTTATTTTAATAACTTATTGTCAAATTAAATTAATTATTTTATATTTTAAAAAAAATAACTTAAATTATTGAATTTAATAACTTAAATTGTAATAAAATAAATTAAATTATAATTTAATTATTTAATAACAAAAAATTAAATGATTTAAATTAAAACTTAAATTATAATACAATTTTATAATTATTCATTTTATTAAATTAAGTTAAATAATTTAATAATTTATTGTTAAATTAAATTATATTTCTTTTATCTTTAAAAAAATTTACTTTAAAAAATTTTAATTATTACTTTTAATATATAATAGTTATAAGTTAAATAAAATAAAGTAACAGTTAATAACAGTTTTTAATTGATGGCTAGATGGTAGATGGAAAATGCAGAAACGCACGCAGAGAGAAGGGAGGGGGTGGGGTTCGAACCCCACCAAAGGCAGAGACTACACGGGCCTGTTCGTCGGGCTGGCCTTTTCCAGGTGGGCGCGGCTGGGCTCGTTGGCCATGTGCGGGTCGACTGGGTTGCTTGGGCTGAGCGGAATTTGTGATTAATTTTTTATTTTATTTTTTTTTTACTTCCGGCGCAAAAAAAAAAATCCGCCGGAAATATTTTTCCTTCGAAAAATCCGCCAGAAATACGCCGGAAATGTTTCCGGCGAATTATTTTACACCGGAAGGCTTTTTTCGACGCGCGTAAAACCGGCAAAAATGTTTCCGCCGTAAATGCTAATTTCCGACGGATTTTAGCCAATTTTCCGGCGAAAATGTTTGCCGGAAAATGACGTTTTTCCTGTAGTGAGCCTTAATCGAAAGTTCTCTCTTATTATCAGGAGGGATAATTAACTATAGGGGCTTGCGCCTATAGGAAGCTTGAACTCATACCATAAAGTCCTCTCAAAATGAGGGCGAAATTTCTGGTTAGTGTCTTACTTAAAACCCGATTTGCCTTATGAAAATTTGCCTCGGAACCTACTCGTTAAACTCTCCATGATGATCCGAAAAAACAAAGGAGTCACAGAGAAGCCGGGGCGCGAAATTTCGAAGCCCACATTGATGGAAGATATATCTAAAGATGAAGAACATACAATACATTATTAAGAGTAAATTTGGAGAAAATTGAAATATTTTCTTGGCACGCAATAGTTGTTAGAGAACCATTGACCACTTTTATTTTTCTATTATTGTGATAGAGTTTATAAGTTTGAAAAAGGTTGACAATATTGGTTAGATGATTGTGAATCTATGATCCAGATGTAAGAGAAATTATTTAAAGCAATAAAAATACAAGAGCAAGATGTAATATCATTTTGAGTGAGAGGGCATGATCCTATCATTTTTCAAAGAGTTGAGAAAGGACATAAGTTTGTTAACTTTTTTTGGATTGAGCTCTACTAGTTCTGCAAGGCAGGCATGTCTTTTGGTGACCTTTATTTCCACTATAACCTAAGGAATTTTCATGAAATTTCCCGCTTTTGTCTTTGATGTGTATTTTCTTCTTTTGTAGTTAGATCAGAGATTAATTTTAAAAGTTGATTTTTGCCCTTTTTTAAGGAAAGATCATGTAATAATAAGTATCTTACCTTGGAGTTTGGTAGTTGTTATGGAAGATATTTTGGAAACCATAGCATCAAGCATTACTGTCATTTCTTCTTTCTTTGGCTCATATGAGAGAAAAAATCTTATTTAGTGATGGTAGGTTTTTTCTTCTTTAGATGTGGATACAAACCCAATCAAAGTTATTATTGAGTCTTGCAAGGAACTCAAATACTTTCTCTTTATTCATTGCTTGAGTGAAATACCGCAGCATCACAACATTTTATCTTGAGATCTCAATAATAATCCAATTCAAACCAACAAACCTTCGTTGCATTAAAGTACTCAAGGTTATCTTGGTTGGTTGATCTTAATTTTAATTTCTTATATGAAGATAACATCCTTCCCTTTTGAGTATTATTGTTTGATGGCATCTTAAACTTCTTTTAAGATACAGAGGAACATATATGACATATGGATTTCAGGTATCATGGCATTCCATAATCATGACATGATCAGAGAATATGTTTCATCCCAAAGTACAAATTTTGGATATTTCATCTTCGAATGAGAATCCACAAGATGATGGATCTTGACCTTTTTTTTTTTTTAAAATATTCACAATTTTAAACCATTTTAGATAATTTCTCCTATTCAACAATATGAAGCTTGTAGGTTGTAGCCTATGAAGTTCTCTTTTAATTTGATTTCACCATTCATGATAGTAGACTCATTAAGAGGAAAGTCAAAGAAACAAGCTATAATGAAGAGAGAATAATCTCAACAAGGGAGAAAGAAAATGAACAAAGGATGGAAGACAAAAACCCTATAGTCGCTCTAATATCATATAAAAATTAAAAAATTAGAAAAAAAATCTCTTTGAATTTTATTGCTGATTATTTACAAATTTTAAAATATTTATAGACTTACAATGGAAATAAATCAAAGCTATTTACAAGAAAAATCCCCAAGGAGACCAGCATCAAGAATTAGAAGAGTAGACACACTACTTGCAATCTAAGAGTCATAAGATGGTCAATCGAACAACTAAAACCCTTAATCTATATTCACAAGGACTTCTACCAAGATTTCTTGACATGTGGTTCAACAATACAATGAAGTATTCTATAATGGAAGTAACCTATCTTACAAAATAAAAAAGCATACTAACATCCAGTTAATCATAAAGCAACTTTTGATGATTGACTAACACAGTAAGCTAATACGTCAAAGGAAGACCAAAAAATACTAAAAGCAATTAAGCAAACATATAAATTAGCTTATATCCAACACATCAGCTCCGGAGGCAGTTCTGTAATAGGTAATGTGATGTGCATGGTAACATTAAAAATGAAAATTCTTGTCATTAAGAGCAAATGTTATATTAAATGACCCCTTTTGGAGTCAGAACTGAAATAAGTTGTGTTGTTCTGAGATATCCAAAAACAAAAGAAAAACAACTAAGAAATTCAACTTTCCAGCACATACCATGAACATTTTGGAAGACTTCAGCAAAGCAGACATCCCCAGCCTTTCTCATATAATCCTGAAACATATAAAGAGAACTATGATAAATTCAACATCAAGGAATAAAAATATAGGGAGTTGCAGTTGGAGAAGTTAAAACCTTCAAATCTCGCCATGAAGCTGAAGAAGGCAATCCACTGACCACAACTGCAAAATAGTGACAGCATGACTGAAAAATCTTGGAATTCAGAAACAATGGAAATATGAAAGATGAAGGATTAAACACATTACAGAACACTAAAATCACCATGAAACAAACCTCTGTACTCAGAACGGTATGAGGCCCCATAGCGACTGCTTTGATCAACAAAAGATGAGAACCTTCCACCTTCACGGGCAGGCTCAACCTGTAAATAAAAAAAAAAAGCAAAGTGCAAGTCTGCAAGAAAATTTTTTTTTTCAAACAAAATATAAGAACACATTTCAAGGACACAACAGTTATACATAATTTGATCAACCTTCAAATGACAACCAGCAAATTCATATCTATTACGACCCTTGATTGCATCTTCAGCATCCAGAGAACTTTCAAACTAGAGAATGGATATGGAGAAATGAATGAAACATGACAAAGTTATGAAGAAAACTAAAAGCTTTGAATTGGTAAAATGCATACCTCAATGAAACAATAACCTCGTTTTCGAGGTGGAGCCTTCAGTTCAACTCTGACTATATGGCCATACTGCATAGTTAATAAGAACAACAATAGGAAAATGAACAATCTTATCCAAATAACAATAAAATTTTTAATTCCCAGCAATGCTACTATAAGTGACCATTCATTTCATAAGCTTATGTAAAGTACTCAGCAAGCCGTAACTAATGCTCCACATTCATGCACAAGGACTAATACTCCAACATTAGCAAAAGAAAAATCAATCAAATATGTGCTACTAAATAATTATGATTTAGTATTGCTTTAAGAACTATTAAACTCATTAATGGAGTCGATGTCAGGAAAAGACGAAAAGTTATTACGTGCGGCGTCCAGATTCGTCCGGAGACCAAAAAAAACGCGCCACGTCGTCCCAAAAATGTACCGCGCTCGGTACGGTACCGACCGCGTAACCGGACGGGAGAAACATCCGGTGTCCACACAAAATAATAGCTCTGATGTCAGAGTGTTGGTTAGCCTAATGATTCTATTGAGAACACAGCACTCCCTAAAACTAATCCCTGATATTTAGTATGTTTTCATAATAAGATAAAGGGATATGGAGAAGGCTAGGCCATAAGAAATTATCTCCTGGCTTTATGTTATATTGTTGCGTATCTGCTATTCTGCTGAAATACATAAAATTCTGAAGTTAAACTAAACCAAATGAAGCACAACAACAACAACAACATCAAGCCTTTGTCCCACTATGTGGGGTCGTCTACATGAATCCTTTTTAAAATATATATATTTAAATTGTGTTGATAGTAAATTTGGTTTATAGCCACAAACATGATAAGCCATGAAAAGAAAAGCATAAAGAAATATAAATTACAACTTTCACATTGATAAGAAATAGTAGCAAAGGTAATAAGAATTCAAAACCTTTAAAAACAAATCTTCAATTTCATGTTGGCGTACATCTATAGGAAGGTTGCCAACATATATGGTGCAGCCTGCCCGACCACTCATGTCTGCCCAAGTCAGTTATATAATCTGCCATAAAGAACAGATTCTTGAAAATCATAACAATCTCTGCATTCCCTATTAGCTGATTGTACCAAAGTAATACAACTCTTGAAACTAAATATCCAAGCTTGTTATATGAAATTGTTCAAAACTATGGATGCAAACCAAGAGAGCAATCCTTGTTGTGAATAGTGCCGCACAAGCTCCAATGATGCATTTTGTCCAAAAAGCTCCAAACATGTAAAAGAACTGACATTAACATTGAACCATTATTTCAGTATCAATTTGAAGAGTAGAGCTCCACCCCTCCCTGTATTTACAAGTCAGCTCTATTAAATATAACTATAATTCCACCCAGATTTCTCATCCACCTCTAAAGCCCTAGAACCAGCTGCAAAGCTCCTACTTGTCCAATCAGCTTTCATCTATCATGAATAAAGAATCTGTAATAGGATGCAGTCAGGCAGCCAAAATATGCATCACACCTTAATGAGGTTAACCTTCTCACAAATGAATTCACAAAAGCAAAACTTAAAAGTACAAAATCAAACAATGAAATATGGCAGAGTTTTTGTTCTTCAGAAATTCGAAATAGAAAAGAAGCATTACTTAACAAAACACTGAAAGGCTGAAAGCAACGCAAGATGAACTCGATTTCAAGAAAACTGCATATAAAACCAGTAACATAAAGATAAAATAATAAAGCATGAGAAAGCCAACAAATGAAGAGGACTGCTTTAATAAAACCTACCTGAGGAGTGAAAGTTTTGTTGCGTCCTGGAATATTTGCGGCAATAGATAAATATAAATTTTATCATCTTAGCGTTGTACGAAGATCCAGCATGCATACAAATAAAAAGAGAGGGTGCAATATTCATAAGAGACACCAAGATTTTTATGTGTAAAACCCTTAAAAGGCAAAAAAACCAAGGGGCCACGTCAATTTCAATAATTACAAATGAGGCCCTTCCGTGGGGGAAGCCCTTGGCTTGATGTAATAAATTTACATCATATAAAGTACATTACATGATGGGACTTGAAATAATCACTATTAATATATTTGTTTGGTCGGCATAACCATAGTCGGCGGGCGACAGAAGTCAGAAAGACCATAGTTTGGTGACAGTGGTTTGAGGGACCACAGTCGGGCAGACGACAGTGGTCAGAAAAGACTGTTGCTCGCCGCCGGACATTTTTCAGACTTCTACCCGACGCCGGACTTCTGCCCGTCGTCGGACTCTCATCGGACTTCTACCCGACGATGGACTTTTACCAGTCGTCGGACTTCTGACCGTTGCTGGACTTTCGTCAGACTTCTACCCGATGCCAAACTTCCGTCCATCACCGGATTTCTACCAGACGACAGACTTCCGCCTGTCACCAGATTTATGCCCGTCGGTGAACTTTTGTAGAATTTATACCCGACGTCGGACTTCTAACCATAGTCTGATTTTCGTCGGACTTCTACCTGACGCCAAAGTACCTCCACCAGTCACCGAACTTATGTCCGTCCCCTTACTTTTGACGGACTTCTACCCAACATCGGACTTCCGCCCGTCGCCGGATTTCTACTCGACGCTGGAATTCCGCCTATCGTCGGACTTCTACTCGATGACAAACTTCCACTCGTTGTCGAACTTCCGTCAGTCACCGGATTTCTACCCAACATCGGATTTTTGTCCGTTATCGGACTTTCGTCGGATTTCTACCCGACGCCGAACTTCTACCCGACCGCCAACTGATGCCGATTTTTCTGCCCTGCCAGCAATAAACGTCGGACTTTTGCACTGCCTCCAATTGATGTCGGACCTTTTTCTTCCTCCAACAACAGTCTTTTTGATGAGTGTCGTCCGCCGACTACTGTCCTTCCAACCTCCATCACCAGACAACAATCCTTCTGACCTCCGTCGCTCCAACCTCCATCTCCCGCCGACTATGGTCCTTCAGACCTTCAACTACGGCCGACTACAGTCCTTCCAACCTTTGTAGCCCCGACCTCCGTCGCCTGCCGACTACGATCCTTCCGATCTCCTTTTCCAAACAACAGTCCTTCCGATCTCCTTTTCCAAACAACAGTCTTTCCGATCTCCGTCGTCCACCGACTATGGTCCTTCCGACCAAACGAATACGTCAACAGTGATTCTTTATATTCCCACCATGTAATGTACTCCACTTAATATACATCAAGCCAAGGTCTTCTCCCCAAGGAAGGGTCTCATTTGTAATCGACTATAAATAATAGTGGTTTCATTCAAATTGGGCTAGGCCCCATTGTTTTTCCCCTTTTTAGGGTTTTCCACATAAAAATCTTGGTGTCTCTTATTAATACACACCCTCTCCTCTTATCTGATTACGTGCTGGATCTTTGTACGAAGCTAAGGAGTTAAAATTTATATTTCTATATCGCTGCGAATATTCTAGGACGTAACAGTTTGACGCTATCTGTAGGAATGTGATTCCCGACTGGGGGGGGGGGCAACTTTTGCTCCAACCACTAAAGGTTGTTCATGTCAGCGTCCTGGCTTCAGCTATTAATGTATCAATTTCATGGAAATTAAAAGTTGACTGGGGGGGCAACCTTGACTACAACCGTGGTTACGAATATTCCTCCAACTCTTCCAATATCTAAGATGATATATTGGATAATAAAGCTTCTAAAAAATGCAACAATGCTTCCAACAAATTTCAAGCCTTATAAAGTCCATAGTTGGACTTCTACTCCTTGAGTAAGGTCTTAATCTCAGCTTCAAAAAGTCAATAACGATATAAAGATAGACCATTATTCACCTTTAATTCGAGATACACGTGGCATTCGCCCTCTTCCAATCAAGGCAAAATCGATCCCAAAGAGGTTCGATTCGACCTTTTCCACATAGATTAATGTCAGTGCTCTGACATACAACCTCAGAAAGGTCATATATCATTGGTAGATTCTCTAGATCTCTTCCATATAGGTTAAGGTCAGTACTCTAACATACAATCTTCAATAGGTCATACATTCTTGGTGGATTATCTCGATATTTTTTGTATAGGTTAATGTCAGTGCTCTGACATACAACCTCGGATAGATCATACATCCTTTGTGGATTCTTCCAACCTCTTTCATATAGGTTAATGTCATCGAGCAGTGCTCTGACATACAACCTCGGATATGTCATATATTTTTAATGGATTCTCTCGACCTCTTCCATACATGTTAACGTCATTAAACAGCGCTCTAATATACGACCTCGGATAGGTCATACATCTTTTGTGGATTCTCCCGACCTCTTCCACATAGGTTAATCTCATTAAGCAACGCTCTAACATACAACTTCGGATAGGTCATACATCCTTGATGGATTCTCTCAACCTCTTCTATATAAGTTAACATCATCGAGCAGTGCTCTAACATACAATCTTGGACATGTCATACATTCTTGGTGGATTCTCTCGACCTCTTTCATATAAGTTAATGACATCGAGAAATGCTATGACATAAAACTTCGGATAGTTCATACATCTTGGTGGATTCTTTCAACATCTTCCATATAGGTTAATGTTATCGAACAGTGCTTTGACTTACAACCTCGGATAGGTCATACATCCTTGGTGGATTCTCTCGACCTTTTCCATACAGATTAATATAATTGAGCAGCGCTCTAATATACAACCTCGGATAGGTCGTACATCCTTTGAGGATTCTCCTGACCTCTTCCACACAAGTTAACGTCATCAAGATATGTTATGACATACAACCTTGAATAGGTCATACATCATTGGTGAATTCTCTCAACCTTTTCTATATATGTTAACATCATCGAGCAGTGTTCTGACATACAATCTTAGAGAGGTCATACATCATTGGTGGATTCTCTCGACCTCTTTTATATAGGTTAACGACATCGAACAGTGCTCTGACATATAACTTTGGATAGATCATACATCCCTAGAAAATTCTCTCGACTTCTTCTATATAGGTTAAACGTTATCGAACAGTGCTCTGACTTATAACCTCGAATAGGTCATATATCCTTGGTGGATTCTCTTAACCTCTTCCATATAAGTTAATGTCATTGAACAAATACTCTAACATACAACCTCAGATAGGTCATACATCTTTGATGGATTATCTTGACCTCTTCCACACATGTTAATGTCATTGAATAATACTCTGACAAATAATCTTGGATAGGTCATACATCATTGGTAAATTCTTTTGGCCTTTTTCACACAAGTTAACATCATCGATTAATGCTCTTACAAATAATTTCAAAGTTCTTTTGGAAAGGTCATTGAGGGGGAGGAGGAAGGTGTTGCGAATCTGGATTCAGAAATTATAATTTTGATGATAGCAAATAGTTCTGACACTTCTGTTTTTCTACGACTGTCTTTCCTAATAACGTTTCAGGTCCACAAGGCCAATTGCAAATCAAGCCAACTCAAAATTGGATATATTAGGGACTGGGTCTGTCTGTAAACTATCATTAAGTTGTTTTTAACATTTTCTTGAGTCAATTATAAACATACTGGGTCCTGATGCTAAGTAACTTTGCACACACATACTCATGAAAAAATTTTATCTGTTTTTAGAGTTTTTTGTTTTTGATCATATCGTCCAGGACGATCAGTTAAAAATAGAAACCCTAATTAGGGCATCCTAATTAAGGCAGCTGCAATTAAGCAAATCGTCCTAGACGATAGGCTCAAATCAGAAAAAATCAACCGCCAGATCTATTTAGGCATGTTTTATTTTTGGACATGTCCTAAATGATGTTGTGCAATTATGCCTAAATTAGTCTGGTAATTAAAAAAATAAATTAAGATTTGATTGCTCGATCATATCGTCCTGGACGATCGCAGGATCGTCCGGGACGATCAGTTAAACAAGCCTCAATTTTGTCCTGAACGACCAGAACGATGTTCTGGACGATGTGTATTGTTTTGCACTAATCGTCCGGGCCGATCCCAAATCATCCTGGACGATCAGTTATCTTTTTCATCGTCCAAATATGCAATCAGGGCAATATTATGGATGGTATTTGATGTTTTGAACTAATCGTCCTGAACAATTGTGAAATCGTCAAGGGCGATCAGTTTAGTTTTCCATCGTCCAGACATACAATCAGGGCGATGTTCTGGACGATATTTGATATTTTGAACTAATCGGCCGGACGATAGTGAAATCGTATGGGACGATCAGTTTAGTTTTCCATCGTCCAGACATGCAATCAGGGCAATCTTTTGGATGATACTCAACGATTTGTACCGATCGTACATGACGATACTTAGATCGTCCTGGACGATAATGTTGATTTGTTGCAATCAAGAGAAAATTTGGAGCTCTTCTATATGAGACCTCTTGTTTACCCAAGTTTGTATCTTTTGATGTTGTCTTGACCTGAGAGAGTCAAGAGGAGAGGGAGAGCAAGGGAGAGAGAGTGAGGATCTTGTGAGGGGGAGTTTTTGAGGGGTTTCACAAAAGTTGCTCGAAACAAGGATCCGAGTCGTCTTCTCCGGTCGTTGTCCCTGGTTCCTTGGAGGCTCGAGAGAGGTCTACTTCAGCAATTGATCAATGTTCTCTGCCTGCTTCAGGAGGAAGCAAAAGGAGTCGGGTTCTCTGTCTGCTTCAGGAGGAAGCAAAATGAGTTAGGTTCTCTACCCCACTGGTGTCGGTGGAAAGGGGTTTGTACAGGCTTCTCCGCCTTGCTGTGAGAGCAAAATAAGTCACTAAGTTTAGTGCAATACCAGGAAGAGAGGCTCCGGGGAGTGGACGTAGGTCAAGTTGACCGAACCACTATAAAATCATATGTTCTTTCTTACTGTTTTTCTGCACTTTAATTTTCTTGTGGTGATTGTTGATTTTGGTTTAAAATTGTGATTGTTGTTTGATAAAATTTTAAAACACCAATTCACCCCCCCCCCTCTTGTTTAGCCTCGGGTTAGTTCACAATGGCTTAACATCCCTGACAAACTTTCAAAAGGGGGAAGAAGAGGATGAAGAGTTCTCTTGCCATCAGACTCCTCGACCACCACCATATTTCAACCAGACAACCAATTGTCGTCGGACTTTTGCTCGTTACTGGATTTCTACCTGACGCCGGACTTCCGCCAGTCGTCAGACATTCGTCAGACTTCTACCCAACGCCAGACTTCTACCTGTCATTGGACTTTCGTCGGACTTCAACCAGATGTCGAACTTCCGCCCGTCATCGGATTTCTACCCGATGTCGGACTTTCGCCCATCGCTAGACTTCTAACCGTCGTCGGACTTCTATCCGACGCCATACTTTCGTCAGTCATTGGATTTCTACCCAACGTCAGACTTCTGCCCGTCGTCGGACTTATGTCCGTCACCAGACTTTTGTCAGACTTCTTTCTGACACCAAACTTTCATCTGTCACCAGATTTCTACCTGAGGCCAGACTTCCGCTCGTCGCTGGACTTTCATCGGACTTCTGCCTGATGTCTGACTTCTGTCCGTCGTCGGACTTCTACCTATCGCCGAACTTCCGTCAGATTTCTACCCGACGACGAACTTTTTTGCCTGTAGCAGGACTTCTACCCGTCGCTAGAATTTTGTTGGATTTCTATCCGACGCCGGACTTTTGCCTGTCACCGTATTTCTACCCGACGCCAAACTTTTTTGCCTGTAGCCGGACTTCTACCCGTCGCTAGAATTTTGTTGGATTTATATCCGATGCCAGACTTTTGCCTGTCGCCGTATTTCTACCTGACGTCAGACTTTCGCCCGTCATCAGACTTCTATCTGACACCACACTTTCACCCGATGCCAAATTTCTAGCCGACGCTGAACTTTCGGCCTTCACCGGATAATTGCCCATCACCAGACTTTCGTCGGACTTCTACCCGACGTCGGACTTCTATCCGACATCGAACTTATACCCATCGTCAGACTTTCATCGGACTTCTACCCAACGCTGGATTTATGCCTGTCGTCAGACTTCTGACTATCATCAGACTTTCGTCGGAATTCTGCCTGATGTCAAACTTCCGCTCATCGACAATTTCTACCCGACGCCAGACTTTCACCTGTCACCGGATTTCTACCCGTCGCTGGATTTTTGTCGGACTTCTACCCGACGCTGGAGTACCTCCACCCGTCGTCGGACTTATACACGTCGCCAGACTTTCGACGTACTTCTACCCGATGCCAGACTTCCGCTCGTCGCCGGATTTTTACTCGACGTTAAACTTCTGCCTGTCGTCGGACTTCTACCTGATGCCAAACTTTCACTCGTCGTCAGACTTTCGCACGTCGCCGGATTTATACCTGACACTGGACTTCTTCCCGTGGCCAAAATTTCATCGGATTTCTACCCGATGTCGGTCTTCCGCCCATCGCCAGATTTCTACCCAACCGCCAACTGACGCTAATTTTTCTGTCAGACCACCAACTAACGTCGGACTTTTACACTGCCTCCAATTGATGTCGGACTCCGTCGTCCTCCGACAACGGTCTTTCTTACCAATATTGTCCGCCAACTACGATCCTTCCTATTTTCGTCACTAGACAGGGTCCTTCCGACATTCGTCGCCCCGACCTTCGTCTCTTGCCGAATATGATCCTTCCAACCTCTATCATCATACAACAATTCTTCTTACCTCCGTGGCCCCAACCTCCGTCGCCCGCCGACTACAATCTTTCCAAATCTAGTGGCCAAACAACGGTCTTTCCGACCTCTGTCGCCAACCGACTATTATCCTTCCGACCAAACGTACACATCAACAGTGGTTCTTTATATTCCCACAAAGTAATGTACTCTATATAATATACATCAAGTCAAGGTCTTCTCCCCAAGGAAGAGTCTTATTTGTAATCTACTTCAAATAATAGTGTATTCATTCAAAATGGGTTAAGCCCCATGGTTTTTCCCCTTTTCAGAGTTTTTCACATAAAAATTTTGGTGTCTCTTATTAATACCACACGCTCTCCTTTTATCTGATTGCATGTTGGATCTTCGTACGAAGCTAAGACGTTAAACTTTATTTTTCTCTACCGCTGTGAATATTCTAGGACGTAGCAATACTAAGTTGGGAGATTTACATACATATTATCCTATACTATTCTATTTACATATTCAACACCTAAAACTTTAACATTACATACATACCACCCATAGTTCATTTTCATATCAAATATGAGTGGTATAAATGAAATATATGAGTGGTATGAAGTAAATAGGAGCAGCATATTTGATATCAAAATAATATAGGGTGTTATGTATGTAATATTAAAATTTTGAGTGTTAGATATTTAAATAGAATTGTATAATATGGTATGTCCGTAAATTTTCATGCTAAGTTTCATTTATATCACTAAAAGAAACACATTAACTATTGTGGTCTCAAAAACCCACATCTTCACTTAAAAGACCCCGAACAGAACCTTGAATAAAAAGAATCGTAATTCATCTATTAGGGATTTGATCGCCCTTATTTCGCGATTGACGCCCCAAGAAAAGCCCGCATGCAAGTACATTTTGAGAGCGGAAATGCCTACCTAAACCGGATGGTGAACTTGTAAGCTCAGACTGAGTGCCGAGGTTCGGAGTAGGATTTCGCAGCTGATGAAGGACAGTAGGACGCTTCTGCTGAGCTGACGACGATTATCTGGTTCGGGCGTTTTGGGTTTAAGCGTCAGAGAAGTTGTTAATCGTAAAATATCAGCAGGCAGAACTTCCTGATAGTGGTAGGGTTGGCGCTTAGTTGCATTAAATAAGGGTTCAGTTAGCTACTTTTAAGGTTTATTTAATTCAAATTTAATTGTTTTACGTTAAATTTAACCTAAGCTTTCGAGCAACGTTAAATTATTTGATAATAATTGATAAATTTTTATTATAAAACTGAATAACTCAAGCAAATTATCTAGAAATTTGACTTTGTACGCTCATAAGTCATAATACTCGGAATTGATCAAATATTCATTTTTTTTCTGGTAGTGAAATATGTCCTAAAAATTCATTTCAGACCAAAAAACTATGACTTTATGCATATTCTTGTTAAGGCATATTCTAAGGTTGCGAGTTCTTGTTAAGGCATATTCTTGTTAAGGGTGTAAATGAGTCGAGTCGAGCTCAAATTAGAGAGCGTTTGAGTCGAGCTCAATTGTCAAATACCGAGCTCAACTCGTTCCACCGTAAATGAGTTCAAGCCGCTCGTCGAGGCTTTGGCGTGGTCTGGTTCGCCTTCAAAACTCGCAACCTTCCAAGTTCTAACACATGGTCCTCGAAAAAAAATTTCTCAATTTTTACAATTACAGTGAGAGGAAGTGTGAGAGAGAGAGAGATTTGAGAAACACGCCAAATTTTTTTAAAATACGTGTGACCCTAGAAGTCAAATACACAAGCTTAATATTAATTTTTTGCAAGATTAATATTAATTTTTTAAAATATTTAAATTTAATAATTTTGAGCCGGCTCACAAGCTCGCAAACAAAACCTCGTCAACCTCAAGCTCGTGGCTCGATAAGCTTGGTTCACGAGCTCATAAATGAATCGAGTTCTAGCAGACTCGTGAGTCAGCTCGGCTCACTTACACCCCTATTCCTTGTTGCATTGGAAGAGTCTGACATTTCACACTTATGCTCTCTCCATAACAATCATCCGACTTTTATTTGAAATTTTTACACGCAACAAAATAAGGCAATCATGCCAATAAAATTAATCGAAAAATCATATCCATCAGCATTAACATGTATGAGTAAGAATTTTTTTTTACTTACAACGTGTATCATAAATTAAACCATTTTGGTGGGGTTATATCCCAAACAAGTAAGAATATTTAAAATGGTGAATGTTTGTTTAAACTACATTTGAATATTATTCAAATAATGGTTCGAACATGTTTAAACGCATGCTCGGACATTATTCAAAACATATTTAATCAATATTCAAATTTTTTCTTCAGTCATATTTGAAAATATATTCTAACAATGATAAAGAATATAGTGACCAATTATTTTATGGACCTAGGATAATGAAAAAAAAGACAAATAAGTCGGTTGGATATTGATATGGAGTTATAGCTAGAGATTGATGGCAACAATAATTATTTCACTTTAAAATCTCATAGTGTAATAACTTGTATTTATTAGTATTTCTAAATCGAAATAGTAGAATCCAACTATATTTCTCCTCACTATTCTCTCATACCTTTTAATTTGGAAACAATATTCTTAGAGTGTCAGAGAGATGAGTGAGGGGGCAAGCATGATCGTGAGGTTCGGTATTCAGTGACATTGACAGAAGATATGTCACACGAGAGAGGCAAGCAACCAAGGTGGGAGAGAGGTTGGACGGGAACAAGTAGGGAGACAACAAGCATAACTAGGAGGAGGAAACATTAAGTGGCATATTGTTTGCAACTTTTTTTGGTAGTATGCAATAATTATAATAGTATTTTTTTGGAAAAAATTTAGATGCAAACTTTAGGACATTTAATTTTAAAATTGAATATGTCATTATGAATGATATATCATCTTGAGAGATGAGAAGATCATTCTCTAATGGGTTCATATTGCAAAATTATAAATTTCATCCCGATTATCATGCAAAAAAATTACATATGATCCTGAAGGGTCAAAATGATGTTTAATCACATATTTAACTACGATAATTTAGATGTATTATCATTAATATCATAATTAAAGTTGTAACGGTAAATGATATATCTTTCCAAGGAAATAAAATATCATTTATTATTAACTAGTTGAAAGCCTTCCTCCAACCACCGTTGCCCGCCGACTACAATCCCTTCTATCAATGTCGTCCATCGACTACGGCCCACACCGATCAATGTCGCCTGCCAACTGCAGTTCTTCTGACCATCGTAGTCCGACTACAATCCTTCCGACCGCCATCGTCTGACTATGGTCCTTTCGACCACCGTCGCACAACTACAGTCCTTTCGACTGCCTTTGCCCGAATGTAATCCATCAGACCACCATCGCTTGACTACGGACCTTTTGACCACCGTCGCCTGACTACGGTACTTCCGACTTCCATCACCCACCGACAACAACCCTACCAATCGAATGAACAAGACAAGACCCCAATTTGAGAATAACTAGCATGCCATGTGATATATATGATGTATGTTTATTATATTGAGCCAACGCCCTGCTCCGAAGAGGAGTATTATTTGTAATCAATCACCAATATTAGTTTATTCATTCAAACTAGGACAAGCCCCATGATGTTTTCCCTTTTACGGATTTTCCACAAAAATCTAAGTGTCTCTTATGAATGTTGCACCATACTTTTTATCAATCTATGCGCTGGATCTTTGTACAATACTAGACACTAAGCATTATATCTCTCGACACCACACGAATATTCCAAGGCGGAATAATAACTAAAGGGAATTTTATATGTACATATCTCAATCACTTGTTTAAATACTTCTATAGATTAATAAGAAGCCTTAAATCTTCTCAATTACAAACAAAAGGCATAAACATGATATCCAAGCCTTAGTTTGACCAAATAATCAACTCTTAATATATTGAAATTAATATGAATGATTATTGAAACCATGGAGCTAACATTAAATTATAATAAATGATATCATCATAAGTATTAATAGATTATTTACTTTAATTATATGTAATTAACAATTGGGAGCATGATTAATCAAGCAGCTTCATAACTTATAGTGGGTATGCATGCATAATTTTGTAGTCAAGCATATTTCATTTTAATTTCAATTTAAAGCATGCAAACAAATATTTTTAATTCAAATATTACAAAAATATCAATGTTTAGAAGTATTTTTTCTTACAAGTTTGATACTTTCTTAATGTCTTTGTGTTATTTAGGCTTTGTTTGGGGAGTCTTTCTTAGTGGTTTCTAAAGTAGGCTCTTAGTTTAAAAAAAAAAAATTGAACTATAATTTTTTTTGTACTAAAAAGCTGCTTTAAAAAGCAGTAAGAAAGCTGTCTAAAACGTCTTAATTTGTTGAAAAAGAAAGCAAAATAAAATGAAATACATTGTAAAATAAATGAATTAAAATGAATGCATTGCAAAGCCTAAAATGATGATTCACGGTGTTCAACAGTGGTGGTGAAAAGCGGGTTATAAGAAGTGGGTTGTGGTGATTATGAAATCAACTTACAGTGCTTTTGGATCCTGTTTTGTTCAATGGATGATGTTGGGCCATATTTGTTATTACGTGAGTGCTAAGAGTAGTTAGAGAGAATGTAATGAAGTTTGAGTAGAGGAGGCAGATAAAGAAGATAGGTTCTAAAGATGCATGAACTTCAAACAAAATTTTTATTATCTAAACCAAATATACAATAATGGAGAAAGTATGGGCTCTAAGCTATGGAGCTCGAGTTATACAAAAGGAACAACACAATGCTTAAGAGATATTCTACAGAGATTACAATTATTTGTCTTTCTTTTCCCTCTTTCTTTCTATATTCTGTTGCATAATCTTCTATCAAGGAAAGAAGATGAAGCTTCATTGAACTTGTCCCAACTATTGAGAGTCCAACCAACCCTTTTTTCCTTTTCTCCTCCCCCTTTTATAGGATTTAAAAAGAAGCATGAGTTAAGTCTTGGCATGTAGTTGTCCTATTATTTTGTTATAGTAGGGTACAGATGCCAAGCTAGTTAGCGAATGAAGAAGATTAGTTGAGTGAAGTCGAACGAAGATTAGTAGTCCCCTCGTTGAAATGGAAGGGGGAAAAGTGTCGTCAAACTACTGCGGATGAGAGATGATGGAGTGATCTGGATCGCCCTGGTGAGGTGGAAGGGTGAGTAGAGTTTGAGCACGGTCTTCCAGCATATATGTGAGAGGGAAGTTTTTGAGAGGGACAACATGTGTCAGTAGCTCTTGGATGTGTCGAGCATGAGAGTTTGATTCTTGCTTAAACAAATAAAGAAATACCTAGCTAAGAGAGAAATTGATGAGTACGCCCTTCCCGGGGGGGGGGCGGGCCAGCTGCCTGGAGGTTGTGATCGGTCTTGATCCATTAAGTTCCAGCATGAAGCTTCTTCCAGCTCCTGAGCGAGTCTCTCGAACAAACAGTTCCAAAAAAGTGTGTCCTCCCTTCACTCGAGCCGAATGTAACCTATAAGATACCTATAAATGAGTACATGTACATATATATTCACCAGTGTACATATGCATTTTAAAATTCAATAAGATTTGACAAATTTATAATATATCGAAAATAAATTATGAAATAAAGAATTCATCAAAAGTTTTAGTTTATTTTTAATCAATATAATACTATTAAATTATTTTACATTTTTGAGCAAATAAAACAACACCGTACCAAAATGAAGATCTATATCCATAAATAACAATTATCCGCCTCAAGTCCGCTCTATCCGCCGCCTCCGTCCGTCCGCCGCGGCGGCTGCCATGGATAGCGACAGCCCCACTGAGCACTTACCATCAACACAGCTATCATATATATGTATATAATTATATATACATAAAAATTTATCTAAAAATAAATTTATATATAATATACAGAAAAACATATAAAGAAAAAGACAACCAATCGTCAGCGCACCTCACACGTGCCACACGCGCGACACCCCACTTTCAACCCTCGCACCTTACAGTTCTTCAGTCTTTCGTAGCTTCTCCCACCTTCTCCGTAATGGAGCCAAAGCAAGCGACAGAGTGATCGAGAAAAAGAATGCAAAGGCAAGAGAGATTACAGATGAGATAATCGGCTTTAACCGTATTCAATGTAATTCTCCTCCTCCTCCATCAACGCCCCGGCATAACCTTCCTCGCATTTAATTTGAATCAAAATTTGTGAGCACAGTTGAATTTCTCGGCCGTTTCTCTTTCTCCTCCTCGTCATCTGTTGTTTGATTCTCGTTGATCTATGGAAGACGAGGCGCTGGCAGTCTAGCAGTGGTTTCCTGCTCACTGTCATCTAGTGAAGGCGGTAAGCGTAAGAGAAGCACCGATCGGTTCCGATCATGGCCGTCGTGGAGAACGCTGACGGTTCTGATATAGGGATGAGACTAGAGTCCTCTTTGACTCGCGACATCGATGGCGGCGGTGCAAAGGAGCACGAAAGCCGCCTTGTGACGTCGGCGGCTTCGCTGCAGAAGGGTCATTTGGGAGCAGCGAGGTTAGCTGGCTCATTTCTGCGTCCTTACCAGGACTCCTCTTTCTCGGGCTTCGAGATTAAGGCTTTTCAACCCCGGCAACAGTGGGTTGGGCATGCAGCGGCCGTCCAGTTGCGTAACGGTGGACGAAGGGGTAATGAGGAAGGATTTAAGAGGGACATGAGAGATCTGGAGGAGTTGCTGTCAAAGCTTAACCCGATGGCTGAGGAGTTTGTGCCGCAGTCGCATGTGAACCATGGAGCTGGGGTTTTATGGAGCGGCGGGGGCGGCATCGACGCAGGCTTTTATTCTAGCAGCTTCGGGCTACCTGTTGTTTATCCAAAGGCGGCTCATGCTAATGACGGTTATCCTAATGGTAGCAGTGCCAATGGTGATAGGCGGGTGAGAGTCATAGAAATGTTCAGTGGATGTTATGCATTTTGCCTGTTATTATTTAATTTTTCTCCCTTTTGACTTGTCAGTTTGTTTGAACAGAGGAAGACTGGTCACAGCCAAGGAAGGAGGCGAATGAACAGCCGAACAAGTATGGCTCAACAAGAAGAGATAATTAGAAGAACAGTCTACGTGTCTGACATTGATCAGCAGGTTCATTTTGTTCTGTTTTGTGCACTTATTTAATTTGAGTGAGATTCTTTTGATTGTTTTTATAGATTACCGTATGTTTTAATATAGGCTTTTCCTTTTGGAGGTTTGATTTTTGATAAACTTATGAAACCTCTTTTATTTCGTTTTGTTTTGCTTACCCCACCTGATTTTATGTTGAATATCTGCAGCTTTGTTTGGGGTCTTGAGAAGATGAGTTTAACATCAAGTAAGTTGTTAAGTGAAGGATAATATGGTTAATTAGGTAACGCAGATTTCACGTTCCTCTTGGGACTTCTTGGCGCATACTATATTATGAAGTATTTGTAATATGCAGGTAGCGTGTGCTATGTGAAAAATGCTGATGTACATAACATATTTTACCCAAATTTTTATGTATGAATTTCCCCATCTTGCAAAGTGAAATGGGGATGAAGCATAAATATTTAACAATAACTACTTAAGCGGCAAGTGTTCAACCAGCAAGCTAATCCCCACCATCCATTCTCATTTGCATCCAAAGAACTATGTACATATCTTGAACTATCTATACTGCTACCTCCTAATGTATTTTTTCCTTTTCTTTAATTCTTTCTACCTAGTGCCTATACGAGACAAAATAATATACTGCAATAGATGAGAGAGTAAGAAATAGATAATATTTTTACTATTTTATATTTACCTTTTTCCTCCTATCCATAAGACGGGTATCAAAGAATTTCACTTCTTCCACTTCAAACATGAATCCACCTTCACTCCTATGGGAACTTCAAATCCTGACATCGACGACCTTTAAGCCCCTTCTACCTTTATTAGTTAAATTGTCTCGGGATCTTGTTGGTCACTTAAGTTATAGCCGATGACAACAAGAACACATGTAGT
The DNA here is from genome assembly GCF_001605985.2 of Dendrobium catenatum. NCBI lineage: Eukaryota > Viridiplantae > Streptophyta > Magnoliopsida > Asparagales > Orchidaceae > Dendrobium > Dendrobium catenatum. Next base: position 1,496,890 of record NW_021319099.1, on the reverse strand, counting down.
TGGGTTATGCGGAACACACTATTCATAAAAAAATAAACCAAGGTCTATATGGATCAATATCCAGATTTCAAGGTACCAATCCCAACATTCTCAGTTTTTGGAATAAGAACAATGATGTTGTTATCTCCTAGATCTTGAATTCCATCTCCAAAGATATCTATGCAAGCATGTTGTACCTTGAAACATCTCAAGATTTTTGGGCGGACCTTCAAACTTGGAGAATAATGGTAAAAAAATCTTTCAACTAAAGTATGAATTTATCAATCATGGACAAGAACAAACCTTTGTAAGTGAATAGTTCTCATTGTTGAAAATCCTATGAGAGGAATTAAGCAGTTTTCATCCAGCTTGTAGCTACAAAAACTCTTATAGCAGTAGAAAACTGTTCAACTTGCATCATCAGATAGAATACACCATTATGTTCCTTATGTGTATCAACAACTCATTTGTAAAAATTCATGTACTTATACTCTTGACGGACCCGTTACTTCCTACCAATCGAGGCTTCTCTTTGGTTTTAAGGGGGAGCATCAACAAGCAATTAAGCTATAGTATACCAATGGTGGTCTCAACAACGAAGTTGTTTTTAGTGTCAATAACTATGGCCTAAATACCATTAAGAACTATAGAAACACTAAATGGGATAGACCCCACCACACAATGTAATCTCCCTAGCATATGAGGGAAAAATGATATAAGCATCATAGCTAATCATTGGGTTAAAAGTCAAAATAGTTCACATCACACAAGAATCAATCGATTAAAATCAACCAAATCTCATGAGAAGAATCTAAAGAAAATAAATAAGACAAAATCAAAGATGATTTCTTCAAATCCGTAGAGACCACACTTTGTTGTTACGTGCTTCTCATTATCCCTAATGGCATAAGTATTGCCATCTAAATGCTGGGTAGTAGATTTAGGGGTATCTAAGTAATGTGTTCAAAACTTCAAATCAAAATTCCTTTACCTGCATTACTGAAAATAGATCAATGATGTAGTTTCTACTTTGCCGAATCGCGAACACATCACTATAAACCATTGTGGGAAAGTAAAGCTTTATGGCAATCTAACTTTATAGGATCTCTCATACATCTCAATGTTTTGGCTTAATTTGTTTTCTAGAAGTGCATTAGCCGCTAACAATCAATTATCATCTATGTTTCATCAAGACCATTTTATGATTAAGGAAGCATGGATCAAGAGAATGATTGGTAAGGGTGAGAAGTTTAGTGACCTAATCATCTAAGGCCTTTTTCACTAAAAAAAGTATACAATCTCAAAGATCTATTGCAGTATAATGTTCAAGATTTAAATAAGCTTGAGCCTTGTCTTGTTTGCCCCTTAGCCAAACAATAACGACTCTTTTTTATCTTTCACAATAATATAATTTAATATGCTTTTGATTTAGTTCATTGTGATATTTAGGGACCATACCACATCGCATCACATCACACATCATACATAGGTTCTTTCTAATGCTTTTTGACAGTTGCACAAGATTCAAGTGGGTTATTCCTCTTCAACACAAATCGAAAGCACCCTCGGTGATTCTTAGTTATTTTAATCTTGTTTCCACTCAATTCAATGTTAAGATCAAATCATTTAGATTTGCTAATGTCAAATAATTTTGACCTGCTGATCTCTTTAATAGTCAAGGAGTCATACACCAATATTCTTGCGTAGGAAGATCGCATCAAAATTTTATGAATCAAAAGCATGAACATCTATTAAATATAGCTAGGGTCTTATACTTCCAATCTAAAGTTCTCATTCAATTTTTGAACTAATGCATTTTGACGGCTACTTAGCTAATCAATATGATGTCATTATCACTTCTTGAACACAAGACACCTTACAAACTTATGTATCAAGCTTTCGTTGATTACTCCCACTTTCACATTTTTGGGTCACTCACCTTCATCTCCATCTTACTGGGAAAAAGAACTAACTTTCATCCTAGAGCCCGGGCGTGCATATTTATTGTGTATCCATTGGAAATAGAGGGATATAAATTATATGATTTGGAGATAAAATTTTTTTGCTTCATCTTGTTGGATTACATCAAGGATCAGCCTTAAGCAGTTAAGCCCATATCTTTTTGCTTTAGTCTTGGATGTTCTCACTAGACATTTGCAAGAGGTTGTACCCTAGTGTATGCTTTTTGCTGATGATATTCTTCTTGTTGATAAGACTAGAGAGGGATTTGAAGGTAAACTTGAATTATGGAGGTCAGCCTTGGAGTCTAAAGACTTTCTTGAGTAGATCTAAAGCTGAATATATGGAATGTAATTTTAGGAATAATGGTTCTAGTAAGGGGATTCTGACGTTGGGTGATCAAGTCATTAATAAGATTACACATTTTAGATATCTTGGGTGAGTTGGGTCTATTGTTCAGAGTGATGGTGAAATAGATGAGGATATTATTAGTAGAATTCAAGTTGGATGGTTGAAGTTGAGCAATGCATCGGGCTTATTGTGTGATAGAAAAGTCCCCCTCAAACTAAATGAAAAAATTTATAAGATGGTGGTTAGACTTGCAATGCTTTATGGTATAAAATGTTGGCCATTAAAAGAGAAGAATAATATTAAGTTAAGTGTTGTAGAGATGAAGATGCTCAGGTGGATGAGTGGCTTTACTCTTAGAGACATGAAACGAAATGAGCATATATGTGAAAAGGTTGGAGTAGCTCCAGTGGAAGATAAGATTAGAGAGAGTCGTCTTAGATGGTTTGGTCACATAAATGGCTACCTTCCGATGATCCGATTAGGAAAATAGATGTATTAGATTTGACTTATGTTAAGAAGGATAGAGGTAAACCTAAAAAGACTTGGTTGGAAAATATTAGAAATGAACTTTCTTTATTAGATTTAAATGAGAATTTTAACTTTTAACAGAGCACAATGGAGAAAAAGAATTCATGTAGCCAACCTCACAGTGGGATAAAGGCTTGATGTTTTTGTTATTGTGGTGGAGATAAAAAATTTATCATATCTTGTGATGTTGTATTCCATGAAGAGCAATTCTCCTTTCATTCAATTTCAACCACAGATACCATTACCAATCCCTTCCATGACACAGTCCTTCCTAATCTCTCGGATGAGACCCATGATATCCATTCTGGAAATTATAATCCACAAGAATATGCAACTATTCAATAAAATGTCACTTCTTACAACCCACCTACATATCTTGCCCTATGGACCAAAATGCATGTTTGCATATCCACTGGACACCCTCCTACCGGTAAGATTTCCACCATAAATTCTTTTTCCGGACACCTCTCAACCCAATTCCACTAGCGCCATAAATATAAGTAAATTTCCTAGATAAAATCACATATCTTACGAGTAGCTGGAAATCATTCACAAAGAATTTGCCTTAAACATATCGGCAAATTCTGAACCACAAAATTATCATCAAGCCACTAGCTTTCTTGAGTGGAAAATTGCTATGTACACCAAACTCCAAGCTTTCATTCTCAAAAAATTTTGGACCATCATTCCCCTATCGCCAAGAAAGCACTCCATTGGGTGCAAACGTACACACAAACTTAAATATAACATTGATAGTTTAGTTCATAAATACAAAGCATGCACAGTAGTAAAGGGATATAAACAACAAGATGGAGAAAGTTTTTTCAATATTTTTTCCCTTGTTGGCAAGACGGTGACAGCGTAGTTGTTTATCTTAGCAGCTGATGCTAAAATTGGTTCCTTAACCAACTTGACATTATGAAAATAACGCCTTCTTTCTTGGTGATCTCCACGAAGTAGTTTACATGGGACTTTCTTCAAGGTCACGATGTTCAAGAGTAGAAAACTCATAGAAATAAAAGATTGTCTTCAAATTACATAAATCCATTTATGGACTCAAATAATTATCACGATGGTGGTATGCAAAACTTTTTGAGGCCTTACTCTAATTCAGGTTCACCTAATAAGTTTTATTATTCCATGTTCAAGAAATGACCAGACGCCAAATTTATTAAGTTATTAGTATAAATTGATGATTCAATCATAATAGGGGCCTTCTACGAATTTCATTAATTTACTCGGATATTTTCTTCACATCCAATTCGAACTCCAAAACTTGGGCGAGCTCAAATATTTCTTAGGTCTCAAAATCATGCAAACTAGTGCAGGAATTACGCTACCCCGCCCCATACCTTGAAGATTCTCGAAGGCACGGGATTCTTAGGTAGCAAACAACAAAAGTTCATATGGACCCTAGAAAACAACTTAATGCAGCATAAGGAGAACTAGTGCTTGACCCAGTTCAATACCGCATGCTAATAGAAGATTGATTTATCTTACTCTATTATGACAAAATGTCACTTTTTTGGTACACAAATTAAGCCAATTTTTATCACAACCACAAACACCACATATAGATGTAACTCATCATTTATAAAGTTATTTGAAATTTAGACCTGTGCGTGGTTTTTTCCGACGCCAAGTCATTCTTACAACTCAACTTTCTTTGATGCAGATTGGAATTATTCTCAGACAAGAAGATTAGTCACATGATTTTGTGTTTTTATGAGAAGTACTCTAATGTCATGTAAGGCAAATTAACAAAATACAATCTTTGGATACTCTGTCATACTGAATATCATGCTTTAGCTGCCTTCATAGGCAGAGGGAAGGGGGGGGGGGTAGCTGCCTTCATAGGCAGGGGGGGGGGGGGGGGGGACATGCCTCCCCTAAAAAAAATAGAAAGCGCACTAATGTCAACCTTTGAGAGAGAGAGAATGTGCAAATTATACTCAAAATATTCTAAAATAAAATATCAACAAAAATAAAATATCATCAAAAGATCAAAAATGTGCATCAATACCTTTTATCTATGATATGTCATAAAAAATTTATATTGATCACAAATCTCAAGGCAAAATCAAGCCTGAAACTTTCAAAATTAAATCGGAGACCATGCAAACTCCGATTTCAGCAAACTTATAGGCGAACAGAACGCCTCAGAATTACAAACGCAGCGATACCAAATTCAAATCAATCCGAGTCCAAATGGGTCCAAATCGAATACCCGGAGCGCATTTGAAAAGTTCAAATCATAAATTGGACAACTAAACTATTTCTAAACTAACATGCTTATAGTCGAATCGAGTAACTCGACAAGACAAATCCAACAAGTCCAATATCACAAAAATTTATATCATTAAAATATTCAAATGTCCAATAAATAGTTCACGATCATGAGAATCATATCAACATCAGCCGTCCATTTAAACAACTTTCAACTTTTCCTTGATCTCCTTCATATTTATTGGTCATACCTCTCTCAAAATTTATAAATATAAGGTTAGTAAAATGTGTTCTTAATCGGACAAGACAATCTAAATGAGAACCACCAAATGCTCATGGACAACTATTTTAATGTATTTTAACATTTCATATAAGATGGCAAACAAAAGTATTTTAATTTAGACCCCTTCTGAATAAAATTTCTGGCTCCGCTACTGGCTGGCATGGCAAGTGAACTTATTTGGTTCGCATATATCCTGAAGGATTTTGATATAGGGATGTTAGAACCTACTTTTATGTTTTGTGATTGTCATGCTATAATTTCTATTGCTCTTTCATGAATGCAATAAACACATAGAGATTGACTGTTGTTAGGGAAAGGCTTCAAACAAATTTATTAAATTGATGCCCATCCGATCAAAGTTAAAACTTGCTGGCATATTAATGAAGCTATTGCCAATCGGCTCATTGTCTACATTGTTATCCAAGATGGCAGTCAAGGATGTATATATCACATATTCAGGGGAAGTATTAAAGGGATAAGTGCTCAACAACCATCAGATTAATACCTAACGTCCAGTCCCATTCGCATCCAATGTCAATTTTACATTTCTTGAAATATTTCTACTGTTACCTCCTAATGTATTTTCCCTTTCTTTAATTCTTTTCAACCTATTGTCTATAAAACACAAAGTAATGTACTGTAATAGATGAGAAAGTGAGAAATACAGAATATTATTACTGTTTTGTTTTTCCCTTTTTTTTTCTCCTATCCGTATTATTATAAATTGGGGTGTGAAGCATTGGAATAAATTAGTGAGGGCATTTTCTGCTTTAAATTTTGGTATGTTAAATAACTAGGACTTGATTGTCTACATAGTTTTATCTCATGGGCATCACTGTTTTATTTTAATATTGCTGCCTTATTATTTGTTGGACTTGTTTATCATTATTTTGGCTGGTGAGATTTTTAAGCTTGTTTGTAATGTCACATTTGTTTATAATTGGTCATTTCTGGTCCTGATAAATTATATAATGCAAATTTAAATCCCTCCGTAGTTTTTACCTTTCTCTCCATTCGTTATGATTGGTGTTCTTGCAGTGTTGCTTGTACACTTACTTCACATCGAAACTGTGTGGAGGTCAACCGCTAGTTGTGTTTGTAAAGTCATAATTGGTTTTGTAGGAAGGCGCCAAATTTTCTTTTTTTCTTTGCTTGCAATTTTGGACATCATCCCTATTTCTCATTCCTGAGAGGTTTTAATGTTTGTTTCCCTTTGTTAGACTTGTCCATTGGAGATTGGAACCGGCTCCAGCGGAATAGAGGTGGAAGAGTTCCGCCTCTTCTGTACACCGCTCGAACCGCAGAAGCCAATAGAGCAGTTTAGGAAGTATTTTTGAGGGAGTTAGGAGAGGGATATTTGAATGTTGGGACTGTTTAGAGATTTACTAAATAATTTATTTTCCGAGGGTTAGGGAATCTTGAATTTGGGCTGAATTTGAGATCTCTTAGGTTTTTTTGGGGCTCTAGTGGCGTCTAGAGATTTGGGAGAGAGATCTTCCTCTAGAATAGAGGATCAATTGTATCTTGGTATTTTCTTTCCTTTCTACTTAATTTCTTGCAATAAAATTATTGTTTTATTTGGTTCTCATTGGAGGTTGGAAGAAAATTCTAGTTGTTTTCCCAAGACTGGTAGGATTTACTTGAAATTTTCAATTGTTTTCTATCAAATTGGTATCAAAGTGATTTCCTGGGTTGAAATAGAAGTCTTCCTCGTTGAATTTTGTTGTGTTCTGTATCCGATCGTGTTGTTTTTGCTGATTGGAGGCCAGAATTCACATCAAACTTGCTGCTATTGCTATTGGAGCCTAAATCCAAGTTCCCATGGTAGGAAAAAAGGTAAAAGTATTGGAAGGGGAGATCAGACAATTGAAAACTGAAATTTTAGATCTCCACACTCAACTTTCAGATGTTAAAAGTCAATTTTTAGCCATCCACGAGAAGATGAATTGAAATTTTTTCAGCCTGGGGGAGTTGTTGAAGAAGTTGCTCGAGGGCCAATCCAAAACGATGTCGTCATAGGAGAGGGAAGCCTCCGACAACCCAGGAAGCGGGGAAAACTCTAATCCAATAAGGCAAATGGAAGATTAAGAGGTGGAGACTCAAAAAAGAAAAAAGAGAGAAGGCCTCCCCTAGAGCCTGTTCCTATGAAGGAGCCGGGTAGAGGGTATGATGAGAAGTGTGAGGAGGTGGAGCATGAACAAATGGGTGCTGAATTAGAGATGAGAGGGTTGGAATTGAAAGGAGAGGGATTTATTATGATCCAAGGGGTGCTGAATTTGAAAGGAGATTGTTAGAATTTGATGAAAAGTTTGGGTATGAGCATAGAAGGGATGATTGGGACACTTGGGGGGAACCACCCCCTTGAGGATTGGAAAATTATGGATGGAACAGAGGGAACGGAGGCGATCTGAGGGTGAGGAAACTGATGATGTCAATCTTTGAGGGGGAGGATGCACATGGGTGGATCTATATGGTAGAAAGATATTTTGCCGGCAATGGGTTGACAGAGGAGGAGAGACTGATAACAGTGGGCCTATGTTTGGAAGGAAAGGCTTTGTCTTGGTACCAATGGAGGGACATGCGACAACCCATACGAAGTTGGAGAGAGTTCAAGAATTGTTTGGTAGAACATTTCAGAATTTGCAAGGGGGGAGACTTCTACGAGCAATTATTCGCCTTAATACAAAAGGGTTCAGTGACGGAGTACTAGGGTAGATTCGAGTACCTTGCTAGCCGATTGGACCACCTTCCTAAGACAGTGCTAGAGGAAAATTTCATGAAGCGACTGACACCAGAGATCCTGACAACGGTTAGAGTAATGAGGCATCGTGACTTGGGAGAGGCTAAGGAGTTAGTTCGATTGGTGGAGGATCAAATGCACCAAGAGAGAGGGATGGGAGGCAGCAGCTCAGGAGGTCGGAACAGGAGGACCATCACCTTTCTGGCACCCAAGGAGCTGACAGTGGGTATTCTTCTATAGACTTCGAAGGAGAAGATTGTGGGAGTAAGATCTGGGGACAACTTCAAGAACTCACAAAAATAAAATTACAGGAGAAAAGGATGAAGGGTGTTCTGTTTTAGATGTGACGAGAGGTATGTGTCCGGACACAAGTCTAATGATTGAACTCTTTAGATTCATACCATTCGTGATGAAGAGGGAATAGAGGAGGGTGTCGTCCTTTCACCTTGCGGACAAGGTGAGTATTTGGGAGGGGAGTATTTTTATACTGGTCCATTAAATCGGTCTAGCCGGTCCACACGGGACCGGCTCAGGTAGAAGAGTTCCGCCTCTCCTTTACACCGCTCGAACCGCAAGAGCTAATATAGCAGTTTAGGAAGGATTTTTGAGGGAGTTGGGAGGGAAATTTGAATGTAGGGATTGCTTAGAGATTTTCTTTTGAGGGAGCTGATTTAATTGAAATTTGAATGTAGGGATCTCAAATTCAACCAAATTTAAACAAACTATTTAAAAAATTACTGACCAGTAATATATTGAGAAAACAAACTCGTGATGTCAAGCTGTCATATCAGTTAAATCAGCTCACTTGCGAGCAACAGGTGAAAGACTTTTGATGCGACGTGCAGCTCATTTGCAAATAGAAGTACACTCTTGCAAGCTAAGTGCTAAAGAAAACAACAGCTTGCAGAAGAAGAAATAAACTAAACTGCACTATTGATGCGCAATGAATGAAGGTCAACGCCACGCCACCGATCTGCAACACTCGTACAAGTAGATAACATGTCTATATGTTTCTAAATCAGATGTTGTGCACAATCAAATGACGAGTCTTCACACAGCTGATTAGTGTCAAGCATTTTAAAATACGCCACATGCGCCAAAAGAGTGCTGACACATTTATATATGCGTACACACAAATGTGTATACACCTATGGCATCACATACGTATAACTACTACACAAGTACGTTATGCAAAAATACATGTAAAAGTATACACCCGCATAGGCTCCGACGAGCTTGTTGTATGAACACACATTAAATCTGAGGATGCTGCGTGGGTCAAGAAATGAACTTAAGTTTGAGCATGATCCTTCTATGTAAATAAGTATTAATCAACGCGACTCAAATTATCAAATAAATGTACGGTCGTGACATCGACCAGGATATTTGTTTCATATATTCATATTAGGCCTTCAATGTTTATTATAAGAAAAATTCATTAACAAAGGCTAAAAGCCGACGACAAACTTGATCCTCTGTCAGCAAGTTGATAGAGTCGATAAGGTTTGACCAATAAGATAAAAATACTCATGAAAATTCTGATGATGGCTGTGTCGATAGAAAATTTCTACCGGAGGGGACCCTAAACATAAAAAATGTTCCCAAATTCCCATGAAATATATTTAATAATACAAATATTTAAAATTGAAATAAAACATCGAAACATTTAAAGTAAAATACCCATCCACCCTTCTCAATAGTTTTTCATGGTGGACAAATTTAAAATTCACTTCGTCTCACAAAGAGCAAATGTTTGGTCGAGAATATCACTAGGTTGCATTTTCAAACCGTCTCTTGCTAGCTGATTAGCTTCGCTTTTAAACATGGTGGCTTATCACTTATCTCTATTTAAAAAAGTGAACCCCGCATGCCACGCAATGTAATCTCAGCCATTCGATCCTGGATCGGATGGCTCGAATCACACCCGTGTTAAGAAATGGGGTAGAGTGTTCCCTTGATCCAACCTGATCAGAGCCATTTGTTTCATTTAAATGGAACGAATTGTCTTGATTTTGTCTTCTTTCTATAGGCAACAATCTTCTTCCTACAGACAGAAATAGAGGCCATCTACTTTCTTGCTCTTGATATGGTGAGATTCGTGGATGGATGTTTGATTTAAAAAATGTAGTTTTGAAAATCTTAATTTTCTTTGGGAATGTTTAATTTCTTAAATTTTGATATTGAACGCGTCGTTATGAATAATATATCACATCGGGAGGTGAACATATCATTCCCTAATAGGTTTGAATTATAAAATTTTGAATTTATCCTGATTATCGTAGTCAAACACAAGAGTGAATCACATATAACCCCGGAGGGTCAAAATGAAATTTAATTGAGTGTTTGACTATATTAATCTGGATAGGAGATCATTAATTTCATAATCAACGTTACGATAGTTATTGATATATCTCTCATAAGAAAGAAATTATCAATCACTATTGATCGTTTGAAAATGATGATAATGATCGTTGAATTTTAAATTTTCCTAAAGAGAATTAATTAAAGGTTTTGAAAATTTTGATTTTAAAAATCTGGTCTTGAATGATCGTATGTGGAGGAAACTTGCTCCACACAGAGGATCGAGTATGGAATGATCATATATGGAGGAAATTTGCTCCACATAGATGATTGGGTCTGGAATGATCATATGTAGAGGAAACTTGCTCTACACAGAGGATCGAATTTGGCTTTTGAAACTAGGATGGTGCCACAGAGGGCGTGCTCCATCACTAGTGACTCTAATCCTAAGGAAAGGAAGCTATGTGACTCACACATAACCTTAAGGAAAAGAAATTGACTGAACTATAGTGGGGCCCAACAGGCTTAAATCCACCACTAGTTAGTCAAGATTCTAGGAGATAGGAAGCACAGGGACTCACATATACTAATAAAGGATCGGATTTAGATTTGAAACTAGGATGGTGCCACAACGGGCGTGCTTCACCACTAGTGATTCTAATCCTAAGGAAAGGAAGCTCTGGGACTCACACCTAATCTTAAGGAAAAGAAAGTGACTGAACTATAGTGGGGCCAAACAGGCTTAAATCCACCACTAGTTAGTCAAGATCCTAGGAGATAGGAAGCACAGGGACTCACACCTACTCTTAAAGGATCAGATTTGAATTTAAAACTAGGATGGTGCCACAGAGGGCGTGCTCCATCACTAGTGATTCTAATCCTAAGGAAAGGAAGCTCTGGGACTCACACTTAACCTTAAGGAAAAGAAAACTAGAAGATCTTTTGGGTAGCAAGCACTGGGACTCACATCTAACCATAGAAGATCGAATTTGAATTTGGAACTAAGATGGTGCCACAGAGGGCGTGCTTCATCACTAGTGGATCTAATCGTAATGAAAGGAAGCTTTGGGACTCACACCTATCCTAAAATATCAGATTTAAATTTGAAACTAGGATGGTGCCACAACGGGCGTGCTCCAGCACTAGTGATTATATTCCTAAGGAAATGAAGCTTTGGGACTCACACCTAACCTTAAGGAAAAGAAAGTGATTGAACTGTAGTGATGCCTAACAGGCTTAAACCCACCACTAGTTAGTCGAGATCCTAGGAGATAGGAAGCACATGGACTCATACCTACTCCTAAAGGATCAAATTTAGATTTATTACTAGGATGGTGCCACAACGGGCGTGCTCCACCACTAGCAGATCTAATCCTAAGGAAAGGGAGCTCTTGGATTCACCACCTAACCTTAAGGAAAAGAAGGTGACTGAACTATAGTGGGGCCAAACAAGCTTAAATCCACCACTAGTTAGTCGAGATCCTAGGAGATAAGAAGCACAGGGACTCACACCTACTCTTAAAAGATCGGATTTGTCTTGGGTTTTCAATGACTAACCTAGCTAGAAAGCATAGGGACTCACATCTAATTAGGGGAGCTAGCCAAGGAGATAGTCTACCCGAATCTTTAAGGATTTGGTAAGAACTATCTAACCCGAATTTATTCTAATCTTAAGGAAAGGAAGCGCAGGGACTCACACCTAACCTTAAGGAAAAGAGGATGACTAACTAGGATGGGGCCCAACGGGCTTAGATCCATTACTAGTAAGTCAAGATCTTAGGAGGTAGGAAGCACTGAGACTCACACCTGCTCCTAAAAGATCGAATTTGAATTTGAAACTATGATGGTGCCACAGAGGTCGTGCTCCATCATTAGCAATTCTATTCTTAAGAAAAGGAAGCTCTGGTTGTAAATATTTAAAGTGATTTTAGATGGAATATTTATATCTAACTTGAATTCCAAAGAGGAGAAAATATCTCTAAAGGGGAGAGTCTTTTTCCATTTTGAAGATCAAGTTAGGATACCTTTCAAATATCCAAAGAGGAAAGATAACAGCTGTTCAAGGGGGAGTTTCTTTTCATTTGGATATCCGGAACCGACGAATCAAGATGCTCGTGAGAAGATAAAGAAGTGGATAACGAGAAGAATCCCAAATCTCAAAATCACTTGAGTCTTAGGAGTAGAATCTGGGTTGTTGTCTGTGGTGCTCGACCATTTTACTTTTCTGCAGACCCTGATTTGTAATATTAAGTGTACTTGCCACATGGACATTCAATTTGAATAATTACTTTAGTTGATTGTTTACTTGATTGCGCAGTAGAAATTGTATGTTTTTCTATTCTTATTTGCATGTCGTATTTGTTTTAGCCTGGAGTACGATTGTAAGCTCATAAGGACCGATCCAAAATTGTTTTACATTAATTAAAGTTAAAATTTTTCAGATAAGATAGACACTTTAACGGTCCTAAGAAGTAAGCTCGGACTCGCCGAGAGTTTTTCATGCATCATATTATACCTTCTCTACCTTGTTAGACACCTCCCCGCCTGCGGGTTCTGACAGATCACCTGACCTATGAGGGTGTTGATCTGTCAAGGGGATGTTGTGCAATCTCTAGTAAAAAACTTATTTTTAAGCCAAAATTTTAAACTGCTTCATTTTGATTCATGCACTTAATCGAGTCAACTAGCATGCATTGCATTAGTAACAAATTAAATCAGGTCTAAAATTTAAATTGCATTTATTTAGACATCAAATACCCAACACAAGTCAAAGGGGTCAATTAAGGACCTGTTCTAGATGTCCACCCCATTCCTTTAAACCTATCTTAAATAACGTCCCTACCATTCAACAGTAAAAGATCGGACTCATGGTTTTGAAGCGTTAGGTGGTTTAGCTGGCTCCCCAATCCAGGCCGGGGTAAGTCCAAACCTATATTGCATTAACTAGGTTCGGGTCATTGATTTTCAGTACCCACTTTAGACTTAGGTTCTGAGGCTATAAGACCACAACCTCCGGGAATTGAATCCCAACTTTTTAATAAAATTGATCATTCAAACGTAAATCTCTTTCAATCGAATTTGAGCCCAACATTTAGGATAGTCTGGGGACTGGGGTGTTTCTGAATTATTTCAGAATCTCAAACACCTTCTACTTCTCTTCCTTTGACTCCAGAAATAAGTCTTCAACTTCGATCCAATCCCATTTCAAAATTCCAATCCTTATCTCCTTTCACATTGAACTTTAAAAATCTAAATAAAATTTTTACCGCTATTTTAATCGAGAGTTTTTGTAGGAAAACTTTGGTTTTCATACGATGTAATTAACTACGAGGGCTTGCGCTTGTATTAGATTTAGAAACCCATATTTTTTTTTTAAATCAAAAATTTCAAAATCTTTAATTAATTATCTTTGGGAAAATATGACGATCATTATCGTCATTTTCAAATGATTAATAATAAGCGATATTTTCTTTCTTCAAAAAGATATGTCGTTATATTATTATGATCTTGATTGTAAAATTAATGATCATTTTATTTAGATTAATATAGTTAAACACTCAATTAAATTCCATTTTGACCCTTCGGGGTCAAATGTGATTCTTTCCTGTGTTTGACTACGATAATCAGGATAAACTTAAAGTTTTGTAATCTGAACCTATTAGTGAATGATATTATCGTCTTTTGAGACGATATATTATTCTTAATGTCGTGTTCGATTTCAAAACTAAAATTAAAGAAATTTAACTTTCTCAAAGAAAATTAATACTTTTCAAAACTACATTTTTTAAATCAAACAATTGATTGTGCTCAAATTGATCCGAGAAGATCAAGAGGTCACAAGTGTGCATTCCAACGGTTTGAAATTGTAAATCACCTTAATGCAATCGATCTTGAAGGAAATTATGGGTATCTGTGAGTTCGTCTGAGTCTTTCACACAATTTTATTGAAGAACTCATACGCCGAGGGGCAATGGAACGGGAGATCAACTTTGGCTGTGAAGGGTCACCGAAGCTCCCTTAGACCTGTGTATAGAGGGTGTTGGAAGGCTGGTGAATGCTTGGAACTCACTTCTCTTTAAGGGTATTGAATTCCTCTCTCTATTTTGGCAGGGTAAGGAGTTATTTATAAGATTTGGACTGGGCAGTTGGGCAAGAAATCAAGCCTTGGTGGCGATGTAGCTAGCTAGGGCTATTATGGGAGTCCAATTGGGTTTGGACATGTATCTTGGATCGTTCTTTGAGTTAGGGGTAGCCTGGGTTTGTTGATTTAAGTTCTTGAAGTTTTGAAAGGTCTCATCCATGGTCTAATCGATCGGCTTGGTGTTAGCTGGAAGGGCTAGGCTTGGGAAGACTTAGGAAGCTTTAAGACACTTGGGTGATACATTGTCGTAGTTTGATTGGGTTTGGTTTAGTTGAATTAAGGGTTTATTTAGGTTGGATTTGGATAATTGGTTGACTCACTTGGGCTTGGGCTGCTTGGGAGGATTAGGTTATGGACTTAGGGAGTCTTGGATTGAGTTTGGTGGGGTTCAATCATTTGGTTGGGTTAAATCCAAGGGAACCTATGTTAGGTCATTTAAGGTTATTTGGTGTTTTTATTCAGTCAAGGTATGGATACTTTTAGGGTTTCAGTCAAAATTGGGTTAACTATGGTCAAATGTTGACCATAAGTCATAAGCCAACCTTGGGTCAAAACACTCTAAGATGACTGTTGACTAAAAAAAAATGAAATGGAAACAGATGAAAATTTGGAATCAACCGACATACTCGCGTCTGTCGGCCCCACCTCGTCGAACGACACACTCTTTCGTTTCAGCAACTGCCATTCGACAAATGAATCAAATAAAAGAGGAAAGAAGTTCGGAAAGAAGCTTTCACGCTCGTTATTCGTCAGTGAAGAAAGCAAAGACAAGAGGAAGAATAGGGTTTACTTTCCATCTTCCCTTTTTGTCGTTGCTGTTCGGTGTCGTTGCTTCTCAAGAGGTGCAGAGATCGCACGATTCACTTCTTTGGCTCCTTCGATCCCGTTCGACTTCGCTCCTCCCAACCGACCGAACCCGACCAGATCACCGTCTCCCATCCGCCTTTCATCTTCTCTTTTCCTCATTGCGGTTCAGCTTCGTCACGTCGCAGGAGGTGTAGAGATTGCACGCGTAGCCTCTGCGGCTCCTTTTGTGTCGTCCGATTTCGTTCATTCGCAGGGGGTATAGAGATTACGAGCGTCACTTCTACGACTCCCCGTGGCTGGTCGGCTTCGTTGCTTCATAGAGGACAGTGAGATCGCACGGACCGCTCCTTTGGTTCCTTTGTGTGCTCTTTCAACTCCACCCCTGCTATTCGGCTTCCTTGCTGTTTTGCTTCCTTGCTTTGCCGAAGGCAGAGAGATTACACAAGTCATTTTTATGGCTCTTTTGTCATCGTTGACTGTGCTCCTTCGACAACTGTGCCAAGCTTACCTCATTGTTTTTTTTATGTATATTATAAAATATAATATTATATAAAAAATAGTAAATATATTATGATAGAATTATTATATCATAATATATTTTATAATTTATATAATATTATATATAAAAAAAGAAGAAAAAAAGAAGAAAAACAAAAAAAAAAGAAAGAAAGAAAGAAAAGATTTCCAAATAAATATCGAAGACCCCGGTCGTCGTACCTTAGGTCCGACCGGGATGGTTTGAAATTGTATTAAGACCTGCGCCGTTGATTTTTAATCCGGCAAATGGTTTTAAAATTAGAAAACCTGCGCCATCGTTTATCTAGATCTGGGCGGATGATTCCAATTTGAAGACCTCACGCAGTCGATCTTAGATTCTTTGAGATGGTTTTAATCGAAAGACCCTACGCCGTCGACCTTAGGTCGGTGGGAAGAAATTACCAGTGCCGTCCCGATTTCTCCCTCGGGTGGGGTAGTGACCCGGAAAGGCTGCCGAAATTTTCTTGAAAATTATGAACTTATTGAATTGTTTTGGAAATGCAGATCTCTAAATTTTCTTTTTTTTAATTTAATAAGAGGCAATTAATTTACCGATTAAATCAATGTAATATGCATATTCATAAATAGTATATATATTATATATATATATATATCATATTTCTATATAAATAAATTTTTTATATATAAATCGGATTTTTATATAAATGGCGATGGTTTACTTCAAATCAATTTTTTTTATAAATCAGATTTTTTATAAATTATATTTTTTAATCATTTTTTTTATGAATGAGCAATTTTAATCTAATTTCAAATCTAGAAAAAAAAATTGAGTTGGAAGGGAAAAACTCTTCCACATTTTGAATAACTTCCTTTCCACAAGTCTCTAAATTTTCTTGCATGCCGAAAGCAAAATTAGCAAAGGAACACCAGTGTTACAACGACAACTAGTCAAATTAGTAAGTACAACTACTGATAAACAACCAACTAAAAAATCACGGTGGTCTAGCTTCAAACAACTACTGTCCACTCAAACAATTAAATTTAAAATATCGGGCATCCTAGCCTATAGGGTTAGGTTGTAAGACCCACCAACGGGCTACTTCTAAGTGAAGTAGAAAGTCCCATATGTCAGGGATTTTTTTTAAAATAAAGTACAACAACCCTAATGATCATAGAAATAAACAAACAAATCAAAATTTATGGGCAGCCTTGTTTATAAGAACTCGGTTGTAAGAACCCCTACCCGGCAACTTTCGTAGGAAAGCTATAAGCCCGACCTTAGGGAAAAGTTTTAGGTGGAAATTGACCTAAACCCTAAACCCAATTAAAACCCCGGCCACTTCTAATAGAAGTCGTAAGTCCGACATTTGAGAGAAGTGTTTTGGTGATAATACAAACCTAGACCCCTCACCTGGGCATCCTAGTCTATAGGATTAGGTTGTAAGACCCGCTTTTGGGCAACTTCTTACTGAAGTCGTAAGCCCCCAATGTTTTAGGAAAAATTACTAAATAAATTGTAATGAACCTAAAACCCAAAAAATCTAATTCAAACTTTTGGGCAGCCTTGTTTATAAGGACTTGGTTGTAAGACCCGCTTTCCGGCCACTTCTAATAGAAGCCGTAAGTCTGACCTCTGAGGAAAATGTTTAGGTGATAACACAAACATAAACCTCTCACCCGGGCATCCTAGTCTAAAAGGACTAGGTTGTAAGACCCACAACTCGGGCCGCTTAGCTTACACGGCTAGGTCGTAAGACCCACCGTTAGGCTACTTCCTAAGGGAAGCCATAAGTCTTACACAAATAATTAAAATTCTTGGACATCATAGTCTAAAGGACTAGGTTGTAAGACCCACAACTCGGGTCGCTTAGCTTACAAGGCTAGGTCGTAAGACCCACAGTTAGGCAACTTCTAAGGAAGTCATAAAACCTATCCAACCAAAATTCTCCGGGCAACTCCTAATTGGAGCCGTAAGCCCCAAACTAAACAAACTATCCGGGCAACTCCTAATGGAGCCGTAAGCCCCAAAACTAAATAAATTAACGGGCAACTTCTAAGGGAGTAGTAAGCCCCAACTCAAATTAAATCAAAATTAAAATTCAAATCTAACCATTTCAGTCTACTCGGGATCCCTGAGAGGAGGCAACCCATGGCTGCTAATCAGATTCCTTGGACACTGCGATCAATGATTGTTAGTGTTGGTAGATTGGAACTATGATATACCCGGGACGACGGAACCATGAGATCTTGATCGGGTTTACCTTCATCTTTCCCACAATTGAGACTAAACACTTAAAAATTTTATTCATCCTTAATCGAGAGTTCTCTCTTACTTGTTAAGAGGGGTAATTAACTATGAGTGTTTGCGCTCATAGGAAGTAAGAACCCCAGATCTATAAACCCTGACACTACACTCAGGGGAAATCTGGTTAACTACAATCTGACTTAAGGGAAATATAATTCTACAAGTGCAAAGCAGGATTCATGCATTCGTGCCATTTTTCTTGAGCCAACAGATTTCTGGCGACTCCGCTGGGTACAAATTCTTAAAGATCTTATAGAGAGGAGTTTAGACGTCCTCCATACTACCAAAAATCAAGAGGATTTTGTCCTAATATGGGTCGATACCCATATTATGGAAGAAAACAGTTGGGAGAGTCTTCTAATAAATTACATACAAGAAATTATAACAGAAGATATGATGAACGAAGGCCCCAACAATGGTATCATAGATCTGCCCATTCAAAGGTACATTCTGATGCTGATGGTCATCGTTATATGACTCCAAGAAGACAGCAAGTCTGGGTTCCCAAAATTTACAGGAGTTCACCCCCGTTCATTTGATAACCATTTACATTTTACATAATCAAACCTAACAATTTCATCATTAACAGGAGAGTCACTATTTCATAATTTCCTCGAATATTTGACATTTGTATAAATCATTATTATATGTTTTCAATTGCACGCCGTCTTCTATCGACATAATCTTCCCTTCCGACTATTTTCAAATTCTTTGGAGACTTACCTAAAAGTTGTTTTTAATGGAATGAGTTTACTTTGTAAACTCAGTGGGTAACTGTTAAAACAATTAAAATAAAAAATACAATACATATAACATTTAATATACGTCTATTCATTCAACATTTAATAAGTATTCCCTTTCTTATCTTTATTTCATTCATTTCAGTCATTTATACATATCATCTCACATTCCTTTATAGCATTTATAATACTTTAATATTTATTCCTTTCCTATTTAATTTGTACAGGAGCATTTTCTAATGTATCAAATGTACAACCATTTCCATTTACTTTTCCTTTTCTATAACCTTTTCTTTTTTATGTGCACCAGTACGGTACTTCCCCAGCCAATACCATACGGGGGTGAACTCCTGTAAATTTTGTATGTTTATCCTTTTCTATTTTTTCATTCATTTCATATATTATTTCTTTAATATAATTACTCTCTATTTTTTTATAGATATACTTTTAACATGCATTTTCTTTATCATTGCATACACTTGTATATACATTTGTTCGTTTCATAGACATAATGATTTCCAAAACAATCAATCAAATATCTAACATGCTCTTTGCAAAATAAAAACATAAAACAAAATAAAGATAAAATTCTATAATACTAACTTTATTCTTCTTTTTCAATATTCATCTTTTATCTGTTCACAAAAATATAATGATTTAATTAATATTAATTCTCAATTAAATATCTCAATAGGCATTTGATTTCTTCTACAAACTTACCTCACGAGATTTCCTTTCCTTTGTCGCAAAACTTCCTTCCTCCACTGTCAAACCAAAATCTATATCACTTGGCTTCTTCCAACCTAAATTAAAATATAGTTCTCATTGTTTATTCAGTAAAAGAAACAAGAAATAAAAACATATGACCTTGATAGGAAATACCTGAGTTGGCAAGCAACCCTAAGAGAATACTTGAGTTCGCAACCAAACCTATCTCTAATTGGAGAGAACACAGCGAGAATAGTGCAAAAATCTTGGTGTAATCAACCCCAAAAACAATAAAATTGCAATAACGAAACAAACGAAACAACAATAAAGCAAGATATAAGTGATCCTCTATTCGAGAGGAGGATCGTTCTCTCCCAATCTCTAGACGCAAGGTCTAAAGCCCTCAAACTCCAAGAGACTCCAAGAGAAACTCAAATCTAAGCATGCCTCTCCCTTCCCTTTACCTCTCCTATTTATAAGCTCTCCACCGCCCACCCCTTTCCTAAAAAAATAATATTTAAATAAATTTAAATCCATGGGTCTCCACATATAGGCGGCAAGCTTAATTAGGTAGGAGGGAGGCGGTTTTGAATCGCCTCCTGTAGCAAATTGTCGGCTCAGGTGGGGCTGGCTAAGGCGGTTCTTTCTGAACCGCCTTAAAAGGCGGTTCCTTTTGAATCGCCATATCAATACTGCCCTCCCAAAGAATCACCTTGTCCTCAAAGTGAAAATAAGGGAACGACTGTGTTATCCTTTCATATGGATCCCACGTGGCCTCGTAATCTGGGAGGTTCTTCCACTTGATCAACACCTCCTTAGTTTCATCTTTGTTTTGGCGAACCCCTTCCAACTCTAAGGGTTTCAAAACCACCTCTAAATCCTCAGTGAGTGTTGCTGGTAGCTCGGGACTGGCTGTGTAGTCACCAATGGCCTTCCTCAATTGTGAGATATGAAAAACTGGATGTATAGTTGCTGCCGGTGGTAATTTCAGTCGGTATGCTACTGCCCCAATCTTCTCCAGCACTTTATAAGGCCCAAAATACCTTGGAGCCAATTTTTCGTTCCTCCTGTTGGCGACTGTCTTCTGTTTATATGGCCGGAGCTTCAAGAACACCCTCTCTCTTACTTCAAATTGGATGTCCTTCGTATGCCCATCAACTTGTTTCTTTATAATTTATTGAGCTCTCAGTAAATGCATCTTCAACTCCTCTAGTATTCGGTCCCTCTCTTCCTAGTACTCTTTTACTGATGAAACGGGGGTACTGCTGCTCCCAAAGTGCACCAAGTGTGGGGGATCCCGCCCGTACAACACCTTGAATGGGGTCATCTGTGAAGCAGAATGAAAAGACGTGTTGTACCAGTATTCTGCCCACGATAGCCACTTGGCCCATAGCTTGGGTGTCTCTGACACAAAACATCTCAGGTATGTCTCCAGGCTCCTATTAATTATTTCCGTCTGGCCGTCTGTCTGTGGTGGTAAGCTGTGCTCCTTTTGAGAACTGTCTTTTGTAATATGAATACTCCCTCCAGAAATGACTAAGGAATGCCTTATTTCTGTCTGACACGATTGCCTCTAGTACTCCATGCAATCTGACCATCTCTTTAATGAATGTTGAAGCCACTGTCACTGCGGTGTAAGGATGTCGGAGGGAAAATGAAATGAGCATACTTGCTCAATCTATCCACCACCACCAAGATCATTGTGAAACCTTCTGAACGGGGCAGCCCATCGATGAAATCCATGGATATCTCCTCCCAAACTCATCCTGGTAACACCAACGGCTGTAGCAGTCCCCCTGGTGACATAGCGAAATATTTGTTCCTCTGACATATCTCACATCTCGCCACCATCTCTTATACATCTCTATGCATTCCCTTTCAATAAAGCTCGGCCGCAAGTCTCCTGTAGGTCTTCTGCACTCCTGAATGGTCCTCAACTGCGCTTCCATGAAATTCCTGAAGTAAATTTGGGATGTGGATCGAGGTACGGGGTATCACAAATCTTCCTTGGTACAATAGTTTGTCTCCCTCTAAAGAGTACCCTGGATGGCTACCCTCTTCTTTGAGCAAATCCAATCTGATCCTTTCTATTTCTTCATTTTTTGTACTTTCTTCCCTGGATGCCTCCTAGTCAAACATCAAAGGAACGGATAGTGCCACTGTCAGTAGCTCCCCCATACATCTGGACAAAGCATCTGCCGCCTTATTCTCCACCCTTGGTCTGTACTGAATCTCGAAATCGTATCCTAGCAGCTTGGACAACCATCTATGATGTTCTTCGTCACAATCCTCTATTCCAGCAGGTATTTCAGGCTT
This sequence comes from Dendrobium catenatum, assembly GCF_001605985.2. NCBI lineage: Eukaryota > Viridiplantae > Streptophyta > Magnoliopsida > Asparagales > Orchidaceae > Dendrobium > Dendrobium catenatum. Next base: position 1,475,008 of record NW_021319099.1, on the reverse strand, counting down.
CACTGATCTGTCCTAATAATGAAATGCCTCCCAAGCAGGTAGGGCCGCCATTTCTGGATGGCCAAAACGATGGCTCTAGCTCTCTCGTAAACTGATTTCAGCCGGCTCTAGCTATTAATATTTGGCTGAAATAGGTAATGGGTCTACGACTCTGCATCAGTACTGCACCCAGCCCATACCCAGAAGCATCTGTCTCCACAATGAAGGTCTGAGTGAAATCTGGCCAGGCTAGGGCCGGTACCGTAGTCATCACTTTTTTCAAGCTCTCAAATGCTGATGTGGCGGCCCTCCCCCATAGGAATCCATTCTGCTTCAACTGTTCAGTGAGTGGCCATGCTATGGAGCTGTACCCCTTAACGAACCTTATGTAGTAGTATGTCAGTCATAGGAATCCCCTTAACTCCTTTAGATTTTTCGGTACTGGCCACTTTAGCATTGCTTCAATTTTGGATTGATCTGACGCGCTCCTTTTGATACCACATGGCCCAAGTACTCCACACTGACTTGTGCAAAGCAGCATTTCTTCAAATTAGCCCTCAGCTGGTGCTCATGCAGTACTTCTAACACCCTTTCCAAATGCTCCCAGTGCTCTTCCTCAGTCTTGCTGTAGACCAGGATGTCGTCATAGAATACTAGTACAAATCTTCTGAGATAAGGTTTGAAAATCTTATTCATAAGGGTCTGGAAAGTAGTGGGAGCATTTGTGAGGCCAAAGGGTATCACCAGGAACTCATAATGTTCTTCATGAGTTCTAAAAGTCATTTTGGGTACATCTACTTTCTTCATTCGGATCGGATGGTAACCTGATTTTAAATTTATCCTGTTGAAGATCACGGTCCCATTAAATTCATCTAGCAGCTTGTCTATGACGGGTATAGGAAACTTGTCAGGTATATTTTCCTTATTAAGTGCTATGTAGTCTACACAGAAACGCTAGCTGCCATCCTTCTCTTTCACCAATAGAACGGGGCTAGAAAAGGGACTGATGCTGGGTCTGACGATCTCTGCCTCCATCATCTCTCTAATCAACCTTTCTATTTCATCCTTCTAGAACTGAGGGTAGCGATAAGGCCGGACACTGATGGGCGCCACTCCCTCCTTCAATACGATGGCATGCTCCTGCTCCCTTTGCGGTGGCAATCCCTGAGGTGGCTGAAACACCTCTTGGAACTGTTGAATCAATGGCTGAATGGAGAGGGGTATGTCTCATCCCTCCTCCAATCTCGCTCCCTCCAAACTGTGCAACTCCACCAAATACCCTCCGCTTGCCAACTGGATGTTCCTCACCATCGTTTTAAGAGAAATCAGGGATTTGGAAAGCCCCGCATCTCCCTTAATTACTACCTTTCTTCCATCCACCATCAAATCTATCATGAGTGCTCCCCAATTTACTTTGGTGTCTTCCAAAGTTTGTAGTCATTTCATCCCTAGTATAACGTACGTGCTCCCCAACTCTAGTGGAAGAAAGTCTTCCCTCACATGTATCCCCTGGATCGTCAGTCGCACTCCTCTGCAAATCCCCTGACCTTTCTCTATCTTCCTCGTACCCATTATCACTCTGTAACAGTCAGTGTCCACCAATCTCACTCCCAGTTAGTCTACGACTTGGGTGTAAATGAAATGTGGGTAACCCCACTATCAATCAGCACCACAACCTCCCTGTCCTCTATTTCTCCCTTCACCTTCATGGTGTGATTCGTAGTGAATCCCACCACCGAGTTTAGGGAAACCTCAGCCAGATCCAAGTGTACCTTCTCTTTTTCCTCCTCTGTCTCCTCCTCACCTTCCTCAGTTTCTTCGTCATCGCAGACGGTGAGAACCTAAAGAGTTCGGTTCTTGCATTGATGCCGTGGTGTGTACTTTTCATTGCATCGAAAGCATAACCCCTTAGCCCTCTTCTCTTGCATCTCTTTCTCTGTCAACCACTTGAAATTTCCCCCATGCCCTCCTGTTTTCTCCTAAGTGGCCTCTTTGCTCCCTCCTATTGCAGGACCTTTAGGTGCGAGATAAGTGGTCGTCATCCTGTATGTGCCCCCAGTGCTGCTACTCTTGGTTCCCTTCTCCAAATTCCTTTAATTTTCCACCAGTTGGGCCAACTTCATGGCCTCCCCCAAGTCGCTGGGCATCAAAACCTTTATTGTTGTTAGGATCTTCGCCTTCAAGCCTTTCATGAAATTTTCCTCCAATACTGTATCCGAGAGTCGCTCCACCCTTTTAGCTAGGTGCTCAAACTACTCCCGATAATTTGCTACTGATCCCTCTTGTGTCTGAGTAAAGAATTGCTCGTAGAAGTCTCCTCCCCGATCGGTTTGGAAACGCTCTATTATGCATTCTTTAAATTCTCTCCAGTTCCTGATCGGCCTCCTCTGGTCTCTCCAATGAAACCACGACAGGGCTTTCCCTTCTAAGCACAATCCAGTTGTAGTCAGCTTCTCCTCCCCCGTCAGCCCATTGACGGTGAAGTATCTCTCTACCTTGTAAATCTACCCATACGCATCATCTCCTTCGAATATGGACATCTTCAACTTCCTCACCTTTTGATCCCCTCTATTGCCTCGAATTCTTCCATTGTTTTCCCTCTCCCAAGTGCTAGGTGCCCCCCAAGTTTCCCGATCTTCTCTAGCCCTGCCATAGCCTAAACCCCCTTCGAAATCCCCCATTATTTCTTGAAAATCAGCGCCTCTGGCGTTCCCCATATCCGCCTCCTCTTTCTTCCCTCTGGACAGACTCCAGATGTGGTCTTCTTCCTTCTCCTTCCATGATTTCCATCTCATCTCCCTCTCTACGAATTTAGGAATTCGTACCTTTCCCCTCCTTCCCTTTTGCCACTAAAGCCACCGTTTGGTTTTGAATTTCCAGCATTTTTTTTATCATCTCTCGAAGATCGGCGACTTGTCCTTCCATTGAAGATCGGCGCCATCACAATCCGGAGTTTGTAGATTTACAGAAACAGGATTTGGAAAAGAAAAACAGCAACTTCTTCCGATTTGGAGCGAAAAACTGCTGCTGGAATCCGTTGAAATCAGCCCTCCACCGGTCCTAAGACTTGCTCTGATACCAATTTGATAGGAAATACTTGAGTTGGCAAGAAACCCTAAGGGAATACTTGAGTTCGCAAGCAAACCTATAACTAATTGGAGAGAACACAGCGAGAATAGAGCAAAAATCTGGGCGTAATCAGCCCCAAAAACAATAAAATTGCAATAACGAAACAAACAAACCAACAATAAAGCAAGATACAAGTGATCCTCTATTCGAGAGGAGGATCGTTCTCTCCCATGAAAGTTCGTTAGGGATGTTAAGCCCTATATAACTGGCCCAAGCTAACCAAGAGGGGGGGGGGGTGAATTGGTATTTTAAAAAATTCTTTTCACAAAGAAGTAAAAATCTCATAAACCAAAATCACACCACAAGAAAAATAAGCGCGGAAATTTAAAGTGCGGAAGC